>NW_018164646.1:140974-144206 GCF_001263595.1 Phalaenopsis equestris
AGCAGAGAATCTATGCATAATATCATATTTCTTAATTAATTTTTCTATTCTCTTATTCTTAAAATGAGATCCTCCACTGTAATAAATACTCTCGGTATTTCATATCTTGTAAAAATATATTTAATTAAAAATTTAGAAACACTCTGAGCATCACATCTAGACACAAAAATAGCTTTAATCCATTTGGACATATAATCAACAGTAAGTAATATATATAAATTTCCAAATGAAGGCATAAATGGTCCCATAAAATCTAATCCCCACACATAAAAAATTTCAACTTCTAATATGTAATTGAGAGACATTTCATTTGTTTTAGAAATATTTCCTACTCGTTGACATCGATTGCATGTTTTAATATAATTATTAGCATCTCTAAAAAGAGGATTTCCTACTCTTTGACATCGATTGCATGTTTTAATATAATCATTAACATCTCTAAAAAGAGGCTCTTTCAATTATCTGTTGAGTTTCTTTATAAGGCACACACCTAATAATTAGATCTTTACATTATTTATATAAATATGGTTAATCCCAAAAATAGAATTTTGAATCATAAATGAATCTCTTTAATTGTGGATTTTTAATATTAGGCGATAGAATATCACTTACAATATAATTTACTATATCAACATACTACGACACATTCATTTCTTCAATACAATATAATTGTTGATCAGGGAAATTTTCTAAAATTTTATTTCCAAAATTAATTAATATTTCTCTTTCAAGTCTAGAAAAATGATCAGCTATTTGATTATCATTTCCCTTTCTATCAACTACGGTAAAATCAAACTCGTGCAAAAGAAGTATTCATCTAATTAATCTTGGTTTAACATCCTTCTTTTGCATCACTCGTGCAATAGAAGTATTCATCTAATTAATCTTGGTTTAACATCCTTCTTTTGCATCAAGTATTTAATAGCATAATGATTTGTATGAACTATACATTTGGTTCCAATTAAGTAAGGTTTAAATTTATCAAAGGCAAAAACAATAGCTAATAACTCTCTTTCAATAGTACTGTAGTTAATTTGAGCGTCATTTAGAGTTTTACTAACATAATATATTACTTTAAAAACCTTGTTGTGCCTTTGTCCTAAAACAACCCCAATAGCCTGATCACTAACATCGCACATTATTTTGAATGGTTTTTCCTAGTTAGGTTGAACTATTATAGGCGCAGTGATTAATTTTTCTTTCATTAATTCAAATGCTTTTACGCATTCTTCATTAAAATTAAATTTTGTATATTTTTCAAAAAGTTGGCGTAATAGTTTAGTTATTTCCAAAAAAAAAATTTATGTAGCAATTGGCGCCTATAGAAACCAGCATGTATTAGAAAACTTCTTATCCCTCTAACATTAGTAGGAGGTGATAATTTTTCAATAACATAAATTTTTGCAGGATTGCAGGATCTACCTCTATGTCATTTTCAAAAATTTTATGCCCAAGTACAATGCCTCCTGCAACCATAAATTGACATTTTTCCCAATTTAATACTAAGTTGATTCTTTCACATAATTTAAACTAAAATTAGGACTATGAATGAAATTATTTAAACATAATTCAAATGAAGTTTAGAAAATAGAGAAATCATCCTTAAGTACTTCCATTCCATGTTCAATAAAATTGCTAAAAATTGACATCATATATCTTTGAAATGTTGCAAGTGCATTGCACAGTCCAAAAGACATTCTACGAAAAGCAAATGTTCCATAAGGGTTTGCAAATGTTGTTTTCTCCTGATCTTCTGGATCAATTGGAATTTTGTGATAATCGGTATATCCATCTAAAAAATAATAATAATTGTTTCTAGCCAATTTATCCAACATTTGGTATAGAAAGGATAAAAGATAATGATCTTTCCTGGTGGCCAAGTTTAATTTTCTATAGGCCATATTTAATTTTCTATAGCTCATGGTGGCCATATTTAATTTTCTATAGTCAATACAAATTTGCCAACTAGTAACTTGTCTTATTAGAATTAATTCATTTTTTTCATTATTTTCAATGGTCATTCCTCCTTTATTTGGAACACAGTGAATTGGGCTTACCCAACCACTGTCTGAAATAGGATATCTAATTCCAGCATTTAACTATTTTAAAATTTATTTTTTAACAACTTCTTTCATTATTGGGTATAATCTCCTATAAAGATCATCTCTAGGTTTGTATTGTTCATCTAATAAAAATTCTGTGCATACAAATTGAAGAACTAATTCCTTTAATATCTGCTAAAGTCCATCCAAAAGTCTTTTTATATCTTTTCAACATCTCTATTAATTTTTGTTCTTGGATTTTAGTTAATTCAGAAGATACAATAGCAGGGTTTGAATTTCAGTTAATTCAGAAGATACAATAACAGGTAATGTAGATGACTCTATTAAAAACACATATTTTAAATGGCCAGGTAATATTTTTAGTTCAAGTTCAGGTGGTTTAATACTTGAATGAATAAGATTTTTATTACCATTTTCCAACAAATCTAACATTTCAAATTTATCCTGAATAAAATCTAAATCTTCTTTTATTATTTCTTCCTTATTTTTAAAAAAATTCCCCTTGCTTTAATTTATCTTCAAACTCTTCCTTAAATTGCTCATTACTCAGATAATCAGTTAATTCCATCCTAAATGGATATTTCATAGCTTTTGCAATATTAAATGTTACTTCTTGATCATTAACTCTCATTATTAATTCTCCTTTTTGCACAAATATTACTGATCTTCCTGTTTTAGGAAATGGTCTCCCCAAAATAATAGGAATCTCTTTATCTTCCTCCATATCTAATACTATAAAGTCTACAGGGAAAATAAATTTATCCACTTATACTAATACATCTTCTATAACTCCTTTTGGATAAGTTATTAATCGATCAACTAACTAAAGAGTGGGAAATCTCTCCCAAATCTAAATGTTTAAAAATAAATAAAGGCATATGTCAATACTAAAAAGTTGAGGAGTTGCCTGTAAGAAGCTGTCGGTCACCAGAATCAAAATCTCGTTGCTTGATTTATAGGTAAGAAGCTGTCGGTCACCAGAATCAAAATCTCGTTGCTTGATTTACATATAAATTTAAGTTTAGAAAAATATGAAATCAAACTGACCCCATATTTTTCATAGTTTAAATGAAAGAGCACTGTACCTCAAAACTTGTATCTATCCTAAAGGATAAACACAAGACTTGAGGATGAGGCTCGATCAAATAAACTAAGAAATATATGACATC
>NW_018164646.1:149586-160361 GCF_001263595.1 Phalaenopsis equestris
TTTTTTGTTATATGTCAATATAAGTTTTTTTCTATTTCTTTATATTTATATTTAAGATAGAATAACAATTTCATTTATACTCAAAGAAGAAGAAAAGTAACTCAAATATATATATATATATATTTATTATTATTAATTGAGATATGAAGGGTCTGGTTGCAACCTTGGGCACAACATCAAATAATAAATTTTCAAAAGTAATAACAGATGTTGCAGGCAGCCCTCTGGCAGTATAACAACTCTTATATCAGAACATGTGTTTGGATTGCATGATGGATACATAAGAATTCTCTGATCTTCTATTTTGATATTTGGGTCAACAAAATAAGTAACAAATGTCTAGTTATCAGTGGTAGAAGTGATCACAGGAATAGTATTAGAGATAGTAATACATGGAGGTGCTATAATAGATACACTGGAGAAGATAGAAGACATACGAAAAGACAACTGAAAATGACAAGACTTTGTAGTAGCTTACAATCAAATATTGAGCTCTTTATTTATGGAACAATATCATTGACACATACCATCATAATGGGAATATTGATATATGCTCTCTTCCCCTTCCTCTGGGGAGGGCACATAGCTAATGCCTCGGCTGATGTAGGATTTTTTTATTAAAAAATTTTGTGGGGTGATCAATTTGACCAAAGGTGATCATTTGATCTTCAACATGAAATATTATGGGGGTAAGTGAAATGAGATCCCTCTTAGCAAAACTAAATAGTAATAATCTTTTGAATAGTTATGTCTTACAATCGAAAGAGACTACTATCAGATTCTACAAAAGAAATTACATTCATGTAAATATACACAAGCATCAATTATTTTTAATAGATACAAAAAATATAATGTTTGAGGATTAATAGATATAAATGACATTAGTCTACTAATCAAAGCGATGAAAATATGACAAAAGGTAAATATACTGAACTTATAGTCCATATTATATAAATCCTAACAACTAAAGAGATAACACTAAGATACAAAATATAAGAAAACAAGAAAAAATCCTAAAATAAAAAGTGCCTCATCCTCAACGGAGTGGCCATCTTATGTTTTGCCTTTTTTAATTTTATTTATCATATTTTATCCCATTATTTTCCTTCTTAGATAGCCTATATTTAAAATTTATCGCTTCATCTTCACTCAAGGACCAAATGTAGGATGAAGATGGAAGGATAGCAAGAACGAAGAAAAAATTAATTTGAACAAACAAATAAAAAGGTATGAAAGATTCTTCTTCATTAAGCTTCACGACTTAAGTTAGGAACAAAAATGCAAAGTGGTTCAAACAAATACGACCTATTTAAATTCATAGAAAAGAACTTATAAAATTTATGCTTGTGTATATTTACATGAATGTAATTTCTTTTTCAGTATTTTTTAGTATCCCAACACAAGCATCAATTATTTTTAATAGATACAAAAAATGTGATGTGTTCATAACCAGAGAATCAAATTTATTTTTATTTTAGGTTCGGGAGTAACTCCTAAATGAATGTGTTCTTTTGATTAATGATATCTTTGGGATACTAAAAAATAGTCTCAATTAAAAGAACTCTTCTTGCATTATGAAATCTCATCATTGGTCATATTAAAGAAATAATATTGTCATTCCAATAGGGGATACATCATACTCTAAAGATAAATTAAGCGATTGGGAAGAGGGTGAATCTCCATTTTCTAATGGGTTTGACGCCTTTAAGCCATTTGGTAGAAATGATTCTTCATCTCAGGTTTATTTTGATATTAATGATGATAATATGCTTGATGAGATTTTCATGTTTGCGGCACAAGGATCCTTTTACTAAGAGAAACACTAGAAGTCTAGCTTTCATGATACTATACATGTGGAGGGTGAACCGTCTATCCCAACTTAGAGGCGATCACCAAAATGAGAAGAATGTGGAGGAGATATTGACGGTTGTGGCTGTGTGTTTGGGGTACATCTATCGAGAGATAGAGTGTGCAGGCTATGCACATACTTTTAAACTTTCTTACTTGAATTTGAATAAAACATCATGAATGATATATCACCTCGAGAGATCAAAATACTACTGTATATTTGATTCAATCATAAAGTGATTTTTTTTTTGTGTACGAGAAGTTTTTCCCTCCCCCAAAATGATATGATAGAATTTATATTAATACGGGGTCTGGTATCTCTAAAGAGGCTATTCTCTTTAATTAATTATATTCTATAAGGAGTTAATCTCCTATAAAAACTCTAGATTAAAATAGTGGCTAAAGTTTTTATAGATCTCAAAGATAAAATTCAATAAAGTTTTTTAGAATTTGAAAATGAATTGACTCAAACTTGAAATAGTTTTTGATAGAAGCTAACATATGAGGAGTAGTGAACTCTAGATATTGAGAGGCCCACTTGTGCTCCAATCCATCTTTCGGTTGGACTTTATAATTTACAATTTGAAATTGACATTTTTTTGTTTGATTTGCTATATTCCTTAAATTCCGATGAAACGAGCAGTGAAAAAGTCTTTAAGAGAATATTTCATATGGTAAAGCTAAAGAGATTGCCTCAAAACCTTAAACAAGGCAACGATAGGGAGCTTGAACTTAGTTTAATAAGTGATATTTATGTATTTCACTCTCACTGAGGAATGAAGCCTCACTTAACTCTTCTAATCTTATAACATGTCTGAAAAGCGTTGCTAGTTAATGTTTTCTATACTTTAGAATAAAGATGTTGGTCACATGCACATTAAGATTGTTTGATCGTTATAATTTTAAAAATTGTGTTGGGACTTACAATTCGATCATAAAGTGTAAATGCACCAAAGGTTGTGATGCATGGAAAGTTAATTATAAGCCAATCATGTATGAAAGACAGAAATTTCCTGTAAGAAAAAAGAGCAAGCATCTGTAGAATATTTATTAGTTTGATTTAATTTAGTTTCATGCTTCCTCTTTTCATATTTAGTACGATCACCTACACAAAACAATTTTAGGCTAGAAGTAAACGGCAACCATCCTAAATCCATCTACAACAGTAAAGAGCACAATTATAAGAGCAAACCAATCCACATAACCATCACAATCTCCATCACACTAACCAAGGCCTAAGTTGGTGGACTAACGAGCTGTCAAAACATGAGATGGGTCCAGACTCACCATTTTGTTTGTTTGAGTGTTATGTATTTAGTTTTTACCATTATATGGTTTGAGTTCAAGTTGGTTTTTTTTTATCCACAAGTTATGTTTTTTATTTGATTTGAATTCGACTTTAGTTTTATGTTATAAAGAGTGTCGTGAATGGTACGACCCACCTCAACAGGGAGTCTCAACACTCGTAACTCCCTAATCCTAGTAGTGTAAGTACCATACTTGAAAAAGTGTAGCACACCACTCTAAGAATCAAAAGTGAGTTAATTTGATTTATTTTTAATTTAATTGGTTGAGTTAATTATTTTGAGCTTTAATTTAGAGTTTGATTTGACCCAAAGTTAAGACTAATTTGGCTTTAAATGAACTTAGATTGATTATTGGATTGATTTTCCTTTGAATTTAGATTTGTTTTTTTTAATTTTTTATTTATATATTTGAATTTAGATTTAGCTTGGCATGAGTTAGCTTGATTTTGGCCTAACTTTAACCAAAGTTTGATCAAGTTTGACCTTGGTTTGTTCAAGGTCGACGTACAAGCCTCTTTAAATTCACTTCCTACTCAAATGAGTTGCTATATGTAAGATGAATAAGGAGGTTCAAGGTTAAGCAAGTTGATTAGAGATTAAAATTTTGTTTGAGTTTAACTTAAGGCTTATTGACTTAGTTGGATTTCTTCATATTAATTTGAATTCATTTAATTTTGATTGATTTTAATTGATTTTAATTTAAGTTAGGTGTTCACTTTCTTATTCTCAAGGCCTCTTAGGAGTCCTCTCAAGGCCTCTTAGGAGTCCTTGGGCTTAGAATGGGCTTTAGCATATTTATGTCTTAGGCTTCATTTAAGGTTGAAGAATAATCTGATATTGCAAAAAGTTGCGGTGGCCATTTTCAAATTTTTTTCCTGAAAAAGTTAAACCGCAGTTAGAAAGCTCCCACCGCACATAGACAGGAACGGTGGGAAAATGCTGGTTTGAGCAACAGTTTTTTGAAAAAGCTGCCAAAATGTTTACCCAAACGACCAAAATAGCAGTGTCGTGTCGCATCGCTGTGTCAAACGGACCATTAGCTTAAAGTATTTGTTAAGTGATTTAAATGAGTTTGAAAGAAAATTAAAAACTCGTCAAAGCCTTCTCAAATCTTTATGAAATTATTTTTGGAGCCAATGTAGACTAGAAAATTAATTTGTATTTACAAATCTAACCCATAAACTTAGTCTTTTACATTGATACCTCCAAAATTTTGATGCCGTTAATTTTTAAAAGGTGAAATACACATTTTGACGCATAGATATAGTGGTATGTATGTAAAAAAGTGAAGTGTTGATGTTATGTATATAAATACATAAGATTTGAGTGGTATGTATGTAAATCCTCCTCTATTCATTTAGACTTGATAATAATATGTCCTAATGCAAAACAAATAAATAAATAAATAAAATAGCTTGCCATCAGCTTAATGCTCACAAAAGATAGAAATTTAAGACTACTCCCAAATTGTATATGCCGGCGTGGGGTCTTTATTGCCTCCACTTGCCCGAAGTTTCCATGCTTTGCCGGCCGTCTAATAAGCAGACGTCGACATGCCCGTATATTTATGCTTCGCCGGCCATTTTATAACCTGGTGTGTGTGTGTGTGTGTCTATTTATATATATATATGTATGTAGCATTGGCAATGCCGAACAGCTGTAATTTGTTAATTCACTTTGTCTTTAGAGCAGTTCTATTTTTTATTTATATTTTGTTTCTTGTTTAGAGCAGTTCTATTTTTTATTTATATTTTGTTTAGGGAAGTTCAATACATTTTTCTTCTATTTTAATGATAAATATATATTTTTTTTATTCATTTGAAATGCATTAATAAAAATAAAAATACTTTAGAAAGGATTATTTTTTAAGTAAGAAATTTATGCCATGTGTGATTTTAATGAAAGTTTAGGAATTATATTTGAAGAATCCACGAACCAACAACATAGAGGTGTAGAAACTACAGAAGTGTATTTAAGGACATGGGGCTAGGAGGAGGATAAATTCAGTTCTCATCCCGATGGTTCAAATGAGTTGGTTGTATTCCTATGATTGTGATACGTAGAGTTTGTTGCATTCGGCGCAACAGCTTAAGTATAGCTATTATGTTTCGGTAAAGTGATGAGTCTAGAAAGAACATTCATCTTGGAACAAAAAATGTTAAAACACAATTTTGCTGGTGTTTTTGTTAGAAGATCTGGACACTGATCCTAAATGATAATATAGTGAGTCTGAAAATGCTTGAACATATGATATTGAATAAAATGACAATCAATCATTATGTTTGGTGAGTCCAAGTAACACATGATTGTTAGCAAGCTCCATTGATGAGATATTATCATAACTTAGTGTTATTTTGACCCCCAATTAATGAACTAAGGTAAAAGGGCAATTTTGTAATGTGGCACCGCCACCTACCACACCTCACCTACCGCTCAAGATCAGCTCGCCGACATATTTACGAAGGCTCTCTCTAACTCAAGATCTCAGTACCTAAATACCAAGCTGACACTTCTGACCAAAACCATCAGCTTGAAGGGGGGTGTAACAACCTCTGCTCCACTACCTCCTTAGACAGCAGCAGCTCTATCGCACTTCAAGCCCAGGAAAAGCAGCACCGTCCATTCCTACGAGAATACATCTCACCACACATATTATAACAAATCTACTTACAAATGTTTCTATGCAGATTACCTACTGTACAAAAGAGTACCCTTACTGATTAAGGAAATATGAAAAAGCTGCTTGCTTCTTTTCTGTCACCTCCTCCTTCAACCTAGAATATCTCATGAAACATACATCTCAAATCCTTCATAATTTCTCATATAAATAAGAGAAGATTAGGACATACAAATTAGAAATATTTTAAATATAGGAAAGTTCAGGTAATTAGATCTCCTCTATTTAAGTTTCATAATAAAGAAAAGTTCATATTATTCGATCTTCTCTAATTAGATCATCTAATATCAATCTTCCTAATATACACACATTTTAATTTACAACAATTAGATTTAATACTTTCTATAACATTAACTATCCTGTCTTTTTTTTGCTATGAGTTAGTTATTACTAATTATCATCTCTAAAAATGTTTCTTTTGCTTATTACTTACCACTGGGCATGTATATGATATTTTAATCTCTCAAAACTAGATGGTCTTCTCCTCCTCTGCTACTGTTTATGGACAACCTGTAAAGTTTCCATGCGTCGAAGAAACTGAGCTGAATGCAATGAACCCTTACGGTCGAACTAAGGCATGCATATGACTGTTTCACAAACTTCTTTCATTTTAAGCTGATAACTATTGCAATGGTGTGAGTTCATTTTGCCTTATAGGTTTCCTTGCAATTTTTGTGCATCAGCTCTTCCTTGAGAAGATAGCTCGTGATATTCAAAAGGCCGATTCAGAATGGAGAATTATATTATTGAGATACTTCAACCCAGTTGCAGCTCATGAAAGTGGCCAGATTGGGGAAGATCCTAAGGGTATTCCTAATAATCTCATGCCTTACATTCAACAAGTTGCTGTGGGCAGGTTGCCTGAGCTCAACGTTTATGGCTATGATTATCCAACGGATGACGGCAGCGCGGTAAATTCTCATCAACCCTTTGTTGTATTTTCTTAGATTTTTTCTTCAGGTGTTTTGTGGGGTGATGTTTGTTGTTAAATCTATGAGGGATTGTTCGAGTTATAATTGCTATGATGTGGATGTTAAGAGTGTTATAATTAGATTTTTTTTGATAGGATACAATATTGATTAGTCTTTTTATTAGCTTAATAAACTTTGCTAATGAGTTTTTTTAATGATGATTAGTAGTATTGTATTCTAAAAATAACTCCTAGTGGAGACAATGAATGGAATGGAAAAAATAATGCGGTGTTTCTCACTTTGTTGTGTTTTATTCTTCTCCCTCTTCTCCTGATTTCAAGAGGTGTCAACATTCTCAAATTGTCATTTACCCTCTCAAATTTGAGTTTCTCTTTCCTGATTCTCACCCACCTAACTTTCGGAGTTACCAACATCCTCGAATTGCCAATTATTAGGATTAAAGAGAAGGGTTTTGTATTGTATTTTCTTGTTCAACTTCTTTTAATATGAATCTTACGCACTTTAATCCTTAAGAGGCACGTAAGAACTCTGGATTCTGGTCCTTTATTGGCCATGAAAATAGCTTAAATGAGTAGAAAAGCTGACGACACGAAACTCTGTAGAGGATCCAAATTTATTCTTGATTCTGCTTAAAGCTCATCTTTGATGATTAATAGAATATAAGGCACAAATTAGATTTGACTAAATAAGTTAAATATTATAATAAATGTTTTTTTAAGAATAGTATCTTAATCTTTGTTTCTTCATAAGTTTGTCTTATTGACTTTGGTTAAAACAGAATGTTGAACTACTGAGTTTATTAGAACTTCATTCATGGTGTTAATCAGATTCGGGACTACATTCATGTAATGGATGTGGCTGATGGTCATATTGCAGCTCTTAAAAAGCTTTTCATCACAGAGAACATTGGTAATCCTTTCCTGTTCTCTCTCCTTTGTTTCTTTCCCATTTTTGTGATAATTTCAGCATCATTATAGTGGCATTTATGCTTTGTTTCTTGCAGGTTGTATTGCCTATAATTTGGGTACTGGACGTGGAACCTCTGTCTTTGAAATGGTTGCTGCTTTTGAGAAAGCATCTGGCAAGGTATGAACCTTCAATCATGTATGCAGTTTATCTTGTTAAGTAAAGTGTCAAAAAAGTCTCCTGATTATTTACATTAGGACATTTTACTCCTAAATTTTACAAAGGGGCAATTTAGTCTCCAAACTCGTTCAGGAAGGGTGAGGACTATTTCAGTCCTTATTTCAATAGTTTGGTGATTAAATTGACATTCTTATAGAATATGAAGACTAAAATGGCTCCAATCAAAGACTCAAGGAACCATTTTGACAATTTTTTTTTAGTTTTATATGCATAAGGGAAGAAATCTTAAGGGTGTGAGGCTTAGGAGAGGAAAGGAAGAAGAGATCTTAAGCTACCACAAAGGAGGAGAGAATAGCTATAGAGTTAGAGAGGAGGAGAGCATCTTGAGGCCTTGTATCAAGGTGTCGCTTGAGAGGGAGGCCATCGAAGGAAGATGAGGGCTCATCTTTATGTATAAGCTATGTATTCTCCATTTCTTTTGCCTTAGTGAACTATTTGATTGATTCCCTTCCGTGGACGTAGATCCAGTTGGATCGAACCACGTAAACGATCTGTGTTTGCTTGTGTTCCTTTTTTGTCTCATTTCTATGTCAGGAAGTACATATCTCACAACACTTAGTTTGGTGGTTTAATAAGGGGGCAATTCCAAATTTGTTGAGAAGATGGCATAGCCATAATATATATGAGACAGTCACTACAAGTGCATGGTCTTTTTCTTTTATAGAGGAGCAAGCTTCTACATGTTACCTGTTAGCCATCCAAGAAATAGGCTTATCACAATCACTAACCTAATTAAAATCTAACTTGGTATGAAGAATTAGATTGCATAGAGTGGTACGAAGACCAAAATTTTTGTTACCTTGTAGACAACAGAGGAGTCTTTCAACTAACTAGAAGAGATAGGTGGATGAACTGTGTATGTGTCGGCAGAGTTAGTTGTGTGCGAATGAAATTTTCTAGTATAGAGATAGTGAGGTATTGTGATGATCCTGTGAGCTACTTGTATTCCACTGGGTCAGCTAATGGACAACCCGAAGTGAATGGTAATTATACTTTGGAGGGAAAAAGGAGTAGATACTGGTTTACTCCGGGTCATTGCAGCAGTATGGAGAATCTGGTGTGCTGTGCTGCTTTTGTTAATTTTCTCATATTTGCCTCTATTAGTTTCTTTTTTTGAAACAAACTTTTGTTATGGTATAGAAACAAAGTGAGAGGAGGAAATAAATAAATTAGATAAGTATAAAGAAGGACAAATGGATAGGTATGAAGTTGTCTCATAATACAATCCTCGCAATATAAGTTGGAGTGGAACAATCCAGAGTAAAGAGATTATGCTTAACTCGAACAAATATACAAAAAAAAAGAGGACTGCAATGGCCTTCACATACAAACTAGAGAAAAATTTTTATTTATTTATTTTTTATTTTAGGTTCAAAAAGACCTCTCATGGCAACATATACCTGTATTCAATTACATCATAGAGATTACTCAAGAAGACTCTTGATAAATATGGTATGTTTGCATATATAAACCATAACAATAAGACATCAAGGAGAATTTTGTCATTTTAATAGAGGAAACCTCCTACTATCAAGGCCAACTTAGGCTGGTAGATGGTGTTTAAAGTAACCTAATAGATACTTATCTCTCAACAAAAGAAGGCCTATGAAATGACCATAAAATATATCAAAGGAATATGGTAGAGACCCAAATGGGGTATTTCAATGGGTAGGCAAGGAATTCCTAGACAGATAGAAATAGTCTAGTCATGATTATATGGATCAATTATCTTGGATTAATAAGACCCTAAGCCTGCTTAGTCATTAAGGTAGTCGACTCAACATGACAAAGATCTGCTTTTCAACATCACATGTTGCATTATCCATGGTACTTCAATAAACTTAAAGTCACAAGAAAGAAATACCTAAGATCCCATGACTCTATCCCAAAAGAAAAGGTTAAGAATATGGTCTATACTTGCCGATAATATGACTAAAAACCTACATAGTGAAAAGAATTGATGATTTGGCTCATAAAGCCACACCACCTCATAAAGGAAATATATACTCGTCTGGGTTTGAAAAGCCTCTTAACATCCTAAGCATACTAAATGACAACCTAATTAAATAAAACTTGTAGTGTCGGTCTAATAGGAGAAGAAACGATACTTCTCAAGGAGACATGCTTATGGTGCAAAGTTATATAAAACCCCTAATAACGGGGCATTATTAATTATGGCTTGGATAATAACCATGCAATTCAAAATCACTTTTAACACATTCCTAATTTAAAATTTAAGCCAAAATTTCATTAGGATAATTTTCTTAAAATATAAGATATTTGAATTAAAGATTTTATTTTAAAAACCTATATCTAAGTGTGAGTCCATACAAAACATAAGCACAAATAAATAATGAAATCAACACACTATAAGGTGTAAATAAAACAAAAAAGAAAAAAAAAACAAAGACAAGTGTTGCGAGGTTGGTAACATATATTAGAAAAGCAAAATAATAGTCAAGCGCCACATATGCATGCATGATCTCAAATCTATACAATAATTAAATCAAGATTTAAGATACGAGGCATGATCATGCAATTTTTGATCATCTCCACATGAGCCCAACCGTTACATTCCTTCAGGACTTGTGCTTGTCCCTTATTCTCAGTACAGACTCAACTTAGACTTTAAAAGTACAAAAAAGAAGATCAAATTATAAGTTTGCTTCCCTATAAAATAGTTGTTTTGCATAATATATATCATGTCAAATGTATAATGAATCACGTTTGGTGGGAGGAGAGTTAAGAAAATCAAGATCTATTAAAAAAAGAACATTATTAAGGTTTATAATTTATGCTCGTCCACATTTGAAGATGGCTCCTTACAGAATAACTGCTATATATTTCCCTTCCGTGGACGTAGAT
>NW_018164646.1:160438-169417 GCF_001263595.1 Phalaenopsis equestris
ATATATAGCTCTGTTTGTGTGTGTGTGTGTGGGTTAGGCTTACCCTATCTTAGGTACCCAAATGGACTTATACCTATCATGCACATGAAAATTGTTAATTTTTTTCTTTATTCTTCGAATGATCATATAAGAACTGGTAGTAATAAAATATTTCACATTATCCACATATGCAAGCTTGTAGACCTTGCTCAGTTTTTTATTATAACTACAAGACATTTATAGGGTTTAACAAAAGTCTCAGCATTAATACGCCGACTCACAACCATTACCTATATGAAAAAGGAATGTCGGCTTACCCCCAACAAGGCGAGCCATGCAATGAATAAAAATGCACAATATGTGAAATCAAGTACTTAATGGACTTAACATGCCTAGGCATGGATAAAAAGATTAACATGTTATGTTGTGTTAAGCCCTACTGAGCCTTTACCCCTTTGTAAACACATAGTCTATGCACTGAGATCATCATAGTGTAATGATCAAGAGTTCTATTACCTTTATCATAGTGTAATGATCAAGAGTGAATCCTTTTATCTTCTTTTTTTGAAACCATGCCGCTTGTATGGAAACCTTGATCATCATAGTGTAATGATTAGCTATACATCTTGATCATCCTAGTTGTAATCTTCTTTTTTGGGAATCTGTAATCATCAACTAGGATGAGTTATACATCTTTAGTTAGAACTATGATGAAGAACCATGCCGCCCCTAGCTTCGTGACTGCTCGCTGGAATGATGGGCATTGGAGCGAGATGCTCCATTAGCATGAATATTATGTCTGGTGTCCATGTAGTAAACCACATAAGTATTTCAGTGTTGGGATTGAAAGCTTCCCATAGACAGCGCCAAACTGATGCATGCTAGAAAATTTGCGACGGTAAAGTAATGGATTATCGTCTTAGTGTTGCACGAGAATTCAACACACTCAGATGAAAGAAAATAATCAGTGATGACACCAGAAGTTTTTATGTGAAATGCCCGTAAAATGAAAAATCACAGGGCCTGACCTAGTTGTAGATATCCACTAAAGGTTGATGATTAGAGAGATTCCTTGTCCCACATACAGGAAATGGTTACTAGATTTTTTCAAGTTACAACGTCGACAGACGATGTTTGGTTGGTGGTGGTTGACAATGATTTGTGGTGATCGACGGTGGTTAGTGGTTGTCAACAGTATCGGCAGGTGTCGACAACAATCGGTAGTGGTCAACAGCGATCGACAGTGGTTGATGACAGTCAACGGTGGTCGATGCAGTTGACAATAATTGAAGGCGGTCGACGATGGTCAATAACGATCGACGATGACAGGTGGTGTTGGACTTAAGCTTCTCAAAGCTTCAAGTTCTCTCTCAAGGCTCAAGTTCCCCACTCATGAGAGGGATGAGACTCTATTTATAGTTTTGTGAGTGCAATTAATACAGGAATATGAACAATTTTGATCAGACGGTTCAGAGAGCTTCCTTCAATCAAATGACATTTGATGATCATTTGAGTGCCTTAATGATGTCGGAATTGAGCAATCTTGGACTCATTGGATTCGTCTTGTTGAGACGCTCGATTCTACTATGAACTTGCTAGATTTGACATCAGTTTGACTTTCCAAATGTGTTTGAATATCTTTCAAGATGGGTTTAATGACTTGATTTGAGCTTGATTTAATCACATTGAACTAACTCTTATATCATTGGGTCCATCTCATCGAGTCGCTCTGTTTGACTATAAGTTTGTTGAAATCAGAGATCAGGATGACTTTTTATCAAGATTTGAATATTTTTTTGTTCAAAATATTATCTCGAGATTTGTGTCATACCTTGAGCTTCGTGTCGGATGATGAAAATTTGTTGGAGGCGTATGACCAATGGTTCATATGAGTAAGACAAATTCCTATGGTCGTGATAAACAATGTTTGTTTTGTTCTGTCCAACAAGTCAAGTATGGCATATTCAGAACAAAGTTTTCTTATTCATGAGACTACACCTACGAAGAGATTTATCATTCTTTCAACCCATTAAACATCAATACTGTAATTTTAAAGGAACTATAAGATTTATATATTTTCTTTAACATGAAGAAAATCAATGATAAGAATGATTTCAAAATATTTTAAAATTAAATAATCATTAGTCAAATTTATCAAAGATAATGGTTCAAATTACATCTATTATTTAATTGTTATTTCATATTACATAGACTAGCAAATTAATAAAAATATATAAGTTTTGATTTCAACTAACTTTTACTGTTTAAAGTACATTGGTTTGGTAGTTCATTGGTAGTTCAAAAAAAAATACAAGACTATTAGTTTTGTAAATAACAATATTTGAAGTGTTGTATATATAAAAAATTCTATCCACTGATATTTCTCATAACTTAAAAACTATAGAAAATGCCACATTCAAAAGAAACAAAAACTTATATCAAAATATTGATTTTGAAGCATTTTTACATACATATCACCCAAAATATTGCTATTTACAAATCTATCACCCTCTTTCAGCTTTTGCAAATAAGAATGTTTAAGATGCCATGAATGCAATTATCCTTTTCCTTCAGCTCTACATAAGCACTAACCAGCTATGTTTAGGGTAAGCAGCCATGGCAGACGTGAGAGAAGAGGAGGTGCAGTTGATAGGATTATGGTACAGCCCGTTCGCGATGAGGGTGAAGCTTGCGCTCAGCCTGAAAGGAGTGGAGTACCAGAACCTGGAGGAGCAGAACACGTGGGACAAAAGCGAGCTGCTTCTGAAAAGCAACCCAATATACAAGAAGAGCCCGGTTCTTTTCCACAGGGGCCATCCAGTATGCGAATCCATGATCATTGTGCAGTACATAGACGAAGAATGGCGGTTGCAGGGAAAACCAATTCTTCCGGCCGGCCATGTCGAACGCGCAGAGGCTCGTTTCTGGGTTTACTATGTTGACGACAAGGTATGGTCGGAGAGGAGAGAGGAGGGAGGAGGGAAAATTTGCTTTCGGTATCCGATCTGAGCCGTCAAAAAGATGTATTTTTATGGTTGTGATGGAATACCACACACAAATTTATGTGCGATGTCCGTACATAATAAGCATTTCTCTCTCTCTTCTCTCTCTCACCAATTCTTTAATAACTATTTATTACTATTATTTTCATTATTAATTATTTATTAGTATTAAGAAAATAATTAAAATAGGATTCGATAATTAGAAATATAACAAATAATGAAAATTAAAGCGGCCTTTGGAAACCACTTTTGATATTTATTTTTTTATTTGTTCAAGTTTTTTCTTTTAAACCAAAATTTATTTGGCAACATAAAACATGTTAATTTTTTTTATTAAATGTATAAAACGTTCGGAATTTTTGTTAAATTTAAGTTAATTGAGTTTTAAAATAAAATGTAGAAATACGTGAAATCTAATTTAAATAAGTATATATTTCAAAATAAGAAAAATGTTTCATTTTTTTTTCCATTAACAATCCATTTTTTAGATAATTCAAAATAGACTCAAAAATCGATAACAAATTTTGGGTGATAGCTTGGCTCATTTATTTAGATCTGAGTCAAAAATTAAATTAATTTTCGAATGATCAGCGATTCTTGACCTAAATTTGCGGTCCTAACATGACTCGGGCTATTAAAAAATATGATTTTGAGCCAATTGGAGTTTGGCTCGAAAAATTTTTCATTTAAATTTTTAACTCTTTTAACTTGACTCATTTATTTGGATCCCATCCAAATCCAATACAAAATTCAACTTAATTTCAATAGATTAACTAACTTGGAGCTAAATTCAAAGCCCTAACTTGCCCTAATCGTTTGATCTTCACGTGCCTTCAGCTGTACCCTTCCCTAAGAAATCACGTGGCCGCAACAGCGCAGGAAGACAAGGAGAAAGCGGCAGCAGAAGCGGCGGCGGCTCTTCATCCACTAGAGAAAGCTTTTGAGACCGCAAGTAAAGGCAAACCATTCTTCGGAGGCGATGATATCGGCTTCATCGACATAGCCCTGGGCTGCTTCTTGCCCTGGATAAGAGCACTGCAGAAATTGGACGGCATCCAGATTCTGAGCGATAACACTTTCCCCAATCTCTCAACTTGGGCGCAGAATTTCAGCGCTCATGATGCGGCAAAGGTGGTGCTGCCGGACAATGATAAGATGCCTGAAGTCATTCGTACTTTTCGTGCCCTGTTTTCGGCGGCTTGAGTTCTGAGAGTGCAGCCCCAAGAAGCTTCGATTCGAAGCTGCAGGGAAGGTGATGTGTTTTGTGTGTTGTCTTTGGAGTCTGGTTCTGTTTTGTGATCATTTCATGGAGAAATAATGTATTCTGTAATGACTCTGCGTTTCTATTCAAGTTTTGCAAGCCAACCATGGCATTCAGATTGTTTGTGTTAATTTTTAATTGATAATTGATGCTTGCTAAAAAAATCACGGTGGTAGAGTAATGGATTATCATCTTAGCATTGCACGATGATTCATTTTACGTGGAAAACTTGTAAAGTAAAAAACTTACGGGGTCTGAACCAGTCAAAAAAAATTCACTATAAGTTGATGATTACAGAGACCCTTTGTCTCACAGACGTGGGCAAGCTACTAGAATTTCCAAGATACAACATCGACTGACGGTTCTGGTTAGCGGTGGTCGACGACAGTTGATGATGGTCGGTGATAATCGATGAAGGTCAGTAGTGATCGGTGGTGGTCGACGGCGGTCTGCGATGATAAGGATAATGTTGGACTTAAGTTCAGTCTCAAAGACTCAAATTCTTTCTCAAACCTTCTTCCCTCATGTGATGGGTGGGACTTTATTTATAGTATTTTGAGTGTAATTAATGTAGGAATATGAACCATTTTGATCGGACGGTCCGGAGAGCTTCCCTCGATTAGATGGCGTTTGATAGACATTTGAGTGTCTTAATGATGTCGGAATTGAGCAATCTTGGGCTCGCTGGATTCATTTTGTCGAGACGCTCGATTCAATTACAAAATCGCTGAATTCGACATTCGTTTGATCTTTTAAATGTGTCTGTAAATCTTCCAAGAATGATTTAATCGCTTGATTAGGGCTTGATTTGACTCGGATTGGACTAACATTGATATCATTGGATCCTTCTCATCGTGTCTGTCAGTTTGACTATAAGTTTATTGAAATTGGAGCTCTAGATGGTTTTTTATCAAGATTTGAATATATTTTGTTCAAAATATTGTCTCGAGATTTGTGTCAGATGATGAAAATTTGTTGGTGGCGAATCAATAATAATGTCAAATAAAATGCTGATTAAATATTGAAGATTAAACTTGATTTGGCCAGAACCTGATTGGGATGTAATTGTTTAACTATAAGGTTTAAGGAATGGGAAACATCAATTTGGCTTAAACGTTTATTTTGAACCGGGCATAAATACAAATATATTGAATTTTAAGGTAACAGGGGAAAGGGTTGACAATCCCCTATATTAATTAAGTCAATTTCTGACTATTTTATGTTGTTGAAAAATGGTATAAAAGTGACCGTTAGTTAGATTTTGATGGCTTTGTGATGGTTTATAAGTCCGAGATAATTCACTTGTCGGTAATCTCGTAACATACTAATTTTTCAAGGAAATTTAATTACCAATGGGTTATCAATGAGTCATACCTGTCAGTGCCTGCTAAAAGCAAAACTGTGGATAAGCCATCGGTCACTATCGGTAATATAAATGACGGTCTTATCAAAAAAATATTCATTTGTAATTCTCTGGCTGGCCATCAGAAAGACACCGATAGTCTCAAGTCGATGGAGAACTGTTGGATTAAAATAGTTTGTCAGTTGGCCTAGAGTTAGTTCGTATGTTGATTGATCAATGAAAGTAGCCATCATTTTATCGGTAGTACATTGTAAGACCATTAGTTAGTTACATAATTATTCGTCGATTTATTAACCAAGAGTCTATAACTACTAGATCGTATGATAAAATGAGCAGAAAATAGTTAGATAATCGTAGGAAACTCGTTGGAAAACTATAACATGAAGAAAAATGAATACCATTTTTTCATTTCATTATAATTTCCATACCTATGTATTCTGTAATGACTCTGCGTTTCTATTCGAGTTTTGCAAGCCATCCATGGCGTTCAAATTGTTTGTGTTGATTATTAATTGATAATTGATGCGTGCTAAAAAATTCACGGCGGTAGAGTAATAGATTATCATCTTAGCGTTGCACGAGAATTCATCACACACTCTGATGAAAGTGAATCAACATGTGATGACACTATAAGTTTTTAAGTAGAAAACCCGTAAAAGAAAAAACTTACGGCGTCTTTCCAGTTAAAAAAAATTCACTGTAAGTTGATGATTACAGAAACCCTTTGTCTCACTGACGTGGAAGGGTTACTAGATTTTTCAAGATACAACGTCGACTGACTGCTCTGGTTAGCGGTGGTTGACGACAGTTGATGACAGCCGGCGGTAATCGACGAAGGCCAGTGGTGATCGGTGGTGGTCGACGGCGGCATGCGATAGCATGGATAATGTCGGACTTAAGTTTCTTCTCAAAGCCTCAAGTTCTCTCTCAAGTTTTCTTTTATCATGTGAGGGGTGTGACTCTATTTATAGTGTTATGGGTGCAATTAATGCAGGAATAAGAACCATTTTGATCGGACGGTTCAGAGAGCTTCCCTCGATTGGATGGTGTTTGATGGACATTTGAGTGTCTTAATGATGTCGGAATTGAGCAATATTGGTTTCGCTGGATTTATTTTGTCGAGACGCACGATTCGACTATGAACTCGCTAAATTCGACATTCGTTTGATCTTTCAAATGTGTCTGTAAATCTTCCAAGAATGATTTAATCGCTTGATTAGGGCTTGATTTGACTCGGATTGGACTAACATTGATATCATTGGATCCTTCTCATCGTGTCTGTCAGTTTGACTATAAGTTTATTGAAATTGGAGCTCTAGATGGTTTTTTATCAAGATTTGAATATATTTTGTTCAAAATATTGTCTCGAGATTTGTGTCAGATGATGAAAATTTGTTGGTGGCGAATCAATAATAATGTCAAATAAAATGCTGATTAAATATTGAAGATTAAACTTGATTTGGCCAGAACCTGATTGGGATGTAATTGTTTAACTATAAGGTTTAAGGAATGGGAAACATCAATTTGGCTTAAACGTTTATTTTGAACCGGGCATAAATACAAATATATTGAATTTTAAGGTAACAGGGGAAAGGGTTGACAATCCCCTATATTAATTAAGTCAATTTCTGACTATTTTATGTTGTTGAAAAATGGTATAAAAGTGACCGTTAGTTAGATTTTGATGGCTTTGTGATGGTTTATAAGTCCGAGATAATTCACTTGTCGGTAATCTCGTAACATACTAATTTTTCAAGGAAATTTAATTACCAATGGGTTATAATATAGATATTATATATTTATATAATATAAGTTATATAATTAATATAATATATTATTTATATTTATATATTAATATTAAGGATGTCAAACTGGCTCGTTGTTCGTGAACAGCTCTTGTTCGGCTCGTTCGGTAAGAAATGAACACAAACAGTGACTTCACAAATAATTTCAAACTCGAGCTTAATTCATACGTGTCCGGTTAGTCTACACTCCTTGGGACAGGAACTCTATACAGCAATCAACCGAACACCTCATCTTCTTTTCTAAAGTTACACGTCTCTTTTATGCATTTTGTTTCCACATTAGTAGTTACTAATTACTTGGAGACTAGACATAAATCCATATCAATTCCCATGTATTCACATAACTAAAACATAAATTTCATTTTTTACATACATACCACCTTGCATATGTATGAAATAATTGGGTTGCATGAATGTAGAAAAGCAAATTCTAGCTGTCAGACGTGTAAATGCATAGTAATTGGGTGGTATGTATGTAAACGTCGCTATTCTTTTGTGGCAAATTCACATTTTCTCTGTGATTGATAGAAATTAATAAAAAATTCTTCTTGAGAACTTTTGGTATGGAAATTGTTGAGAAAATTAAGGCGAAAAAAAATAAGAACGACACAAATTCAGAAAAATACGGAGATTTAACGAGGTTCGACAAAGATGTCTACGTCATCGGGAGCAGAGTGACGACTTCCTTTTACTATTCAGAAAGGGATTTACAGAAATCAGGGATACCTCTTGGGGTTACTAACAGGGCTATTTATGACTCCATGAGTAAACCCTAGGCACAATATGTAATTACAACATTACCTCTGTACCATACCGCGGAGCTTTGCCCCCGCACCCCAACCCACGTAACTTCTCAATTTGGACGGATTCTTCCGCTCCGCTCCGCTTCGATCCAACGTCTGTCCCTATATGGTATATGAGTTATATCGTAACAGAAATGCCTCAATGAAAATTATTTTGAGGCTAGTAAACAGTTTATGGTGACAATTTAAATATTCCTTGCACAACAAAAGTAACGCCTTTCAGTCTAAAATATTATCCAGATATTAGTGATATTTTTATGTGATGTTATAGAAGTAAATATTAAAATATAGACGTGAGATCTATGATCACACAAAAATTATGTGGTATGTATGTAAATCGTCACCAAAGAGAAAAAAAATCTTTTTTTGAGTCAGGACTTGTGTGTGCGGGCTGGTTTGGTTCTTCCGGACATCGACTAAGTCAAAATAAGCTCAGGCCTGGACAAGCCTGCCAAATTTTAATTTTTCACAGTTAAGGCTATCAATACTAAGGGTCTGTTTGGGGCAATTTATAAGTGCGCAGACATTTTTTAAAAAGCCACTTAATCGTTTGGTTTGCGTGTTTTTGAAAACGATGTTTGTCGCGTTTGAGTTTTTTACATTAAACGCAGACCGCGGTTCAACTCCCGTGGGGCGCCCGGGCCGTGGCTCGTTGTTCGTGAACAGCTCTTGTTCGGCTCGTTCGGTAAGAAATGAACACAAACAGTGACTTCACAAATAATTTCAAACTCGAGCTTAATTCATACGTGTCCGGTTAGTCTACACT
>NW_018164646.1:169517-170416 GCF_001263595.1 Phalaenopsis equestris
ATGTTGCCGATCCAATGACACCCAACATTTTATTATTTTTTTATTTGTCTTGCTTTGCATGTTTTTCTTGCATGCTTGTGTGCTTGAAATTGGTTTCATCCTTTTTACTTGGTGCTTTTGTTTGAGAATCGTATGAATCACTTAGGCTCTCCAAGGACCTAAATTCCTAAACTTTCTACAAAAATTTTAACTATGCCCTGTACATGCAATACACCATCTATGTAAATTATTCTATAAGGATGTAGGTAAGAAGCTACTCTCATTTGATAATACTCTATCATGCATTCCTCTATTCTATCTTCTCAATTTATAAAACACGTCTCTTAACGAGCCAAACAGAAACTGTTCGTGAACAACGAGTCATTTTGACTGCCCAACTTGTACCAAAGAACCTAAGAACATCCCTCTTTGCTCCCCACTGGACAAATTCCTTCCTCTCTGGGCCGCCGAATACTAGATTAAAATTTTAGTTGTTTCAAATATTTGAATGAATAAACTCTATTAAAATAATGCTACCAAACTTATACCTGCGGGCTAAGTTTGCAGTTCTAAACTTCAGCTCTAAATCTGGACCTATCAAATCGACCCTGATGCGATCAATCCGTCGAGCATGTGCCTCGCACTTCATTTAAACATAAACAAACAAGCGCGTTCGACCGGCACAATCAAAATTGGCATTTTTTTGTCAGAAAAGAAATATAAACGATTTGACTTCGTAAAACAGATACAACACGACAACTCAAAAACACAAATAAAAAACAGAGACTGATCAGATCAGCTACAGATGGGGCAGAACATCAGACCATTCTCATTACAATCCGGACATCTCACCGTCCTTCCCCTCCGCCACTCCCTGCAACCCCCTTTCCCTCCTTCAACCGCCGGCAACACCCGCTTAC
>NW_018164646.1:170951-174262 GCF_001263595.1 Phalaenopsis equestris
TTGATGTCAGGTTCGGGGCGGCGAGGAGGAGCAGGGGAGATGGAGCGAGGTGGTGGCGGAGGAGGAGGAGGAGGGGAAGGGGGAGGGGTTTGGTGAGGAGTTGCAGGGTCGAGGGTGGAGAGGAGGCCGTATGTGGTGGAGGTGAGGGAGACGATGTGATGGCCGAAGGTGGGGGTAATGTTGCCGGCGTCGTCTTCGAGAAAGGAAGAGGAGACGCAGCCCATGGGAGAGAGGTTGAGGAGATGAGGAGAGGGTAAAGGGAGCTTCTTGTGGGGGGGGAAGGGGGGAAGATCAGGGAGGGGGAAGGATTTCAAAAAATTCGAACTTTGGGACCGGCTGCGGCACATTTGTGGTGCTCTGCGCTTGAATTGGGGGTTTGAGTGCGCGTGGTGTTGTCGCGGAGCGGAAAGGAGAATTTTTTTAGTGAAATAAAAAAACTATTTCTGTTAGTACATGATATGGTTTCGATTTACGACGAAGATTTTACTTTATTGAAGATTTGGTTTTGTTATTGCATCGTGGGGTTGGTTGAATTGATGTGTATTGTTTATTGGTGGACTTAGGATGTTTAATTATTGTCTGCGGAGAGCGCACACATATGACAGTAGGTCGCACTATCATACAGCCGTGATGCTCGGCTGTGATCAGAGAGGGCATGCATTGCTGTTCTCCGCACGCAATAATCGCTCATTTAGGACAGGGCTGGTGGTCGGAAACTTATTTTAGGGGAGTTACGGAAGTATAAATTTGAAAGAGGGCTTTAGTGTTTGCTTGCTAATTTGGATGAGGAAGTTGTTTGCTTTTGGACTCAGGATTAGATAAGGCTGAATTTTGATGGCATAAACGTTCTATTGTTTCATTTTGTGGCTTGAAGATTGAAATTTTGATTTACCATGCCCAAAGAAAAGGTTAGAGATAAAAATTTTGAACAATGGAATTGAGAAACGATTCGAAAGGGCAGTGTTTGGTTGCACGATATATTCATGTTAAATAAGATTTATCAAATCTAATAAATTTGAATTTATCACATTTTAGTACATGATGGGAAGGGATTGCGAGTGACAATGAATAAATACAGCTTGTAATAAGACTTACTAAATATGGATTTATGTCATATAAATAGTGGAGCGTGAGAAGAATCACTTAGAACATGAGAAAATTGAATTTTGAAGGAGCACTGGATTTGTTATTATTATTTTGTGTTTGGATGGGTTTAAGCTAAGCTTGTGATTAAATTCTATAAATAATACGCTACAGAACACCGCCTGAAAATCTGAGCCTAATGCAACATCTCGGGAGTGATCTCTTTTTTTGTAATGATCATCCATATTAATAAGTAGGTCAGTTCATACATTACAGCATTATAAAAAAAATTATGATACTCATTGATCCCATGAGATTTTTTTTTATTTGTATTGTCATTTTTTAGCGTGGGCATTAAAATACTCCTATGATAATGTATTGCCCTAATTTTCAATTCTTCGAAGAATGCTTCTCTTTTGGCCGCACTTCCATCAGATTGTCCTTGGTAATGCCTCTGTCAACTTGATTGAGGTTATAGTGATCCAACGAGATCATTCAATTGACTCTAGCGAGCATGACGTCGAATTCACCAAACTTACCCAGCTAGGTGTGATTCTCAAAAAAGTTGTCTTAATTGCCATAATCACTTTTTATTATTGTCTTCAAAAGTGATGTGAGCTTGAGAATTCTTGACATCAAATGATTATTTAGCATCTTAGAGCTACATGAAAATCCAACACATATTTAGGTAATTAAAGTGACAAGTAAATACGTCAAAAGTTCTAGGTAATCCATGTAACGAGTAACAAAAATATTGTGAAAGTTCTAACAATTTCTCCTATCATTTTTTATTAACTATAAATTAGTTCTATAATATATACATTAATAGAGACTCGACTTTAAAGAGTATCTAATAGAGTATTATTTTGTATCCCTAGGTAAGTATACTTGGTTCCCTTCACCTAAGCCAAATGATATATATTCATTTTCATGATTGTTTAGAGTGCTCAGGTTGTTAGTGGCTATTCTTATCCAGAGAATATTGCAAGCCCATGTTAAACATTATATTATTGACTTATGGTCTGAGTTTTCCTCTTCCCCTTCCTTCCAAAAGCATGCTATCACATTTCAAGAGTGGTGATTCATATTCAAATCATTTTCTATCAAAAAAGGTTACAGGATAGGTCAGTTTTTTCCCGATCGAGGGTCAACAATATTTCCTTGGATGATATAATTTATGAATTGATGACAAGGAATTTCTAGTTTTGTTCCGTTGTCTACCTTCATGGCCAAATAGATTCAATGTTTGATAACTCATTATAATGAATCCAAAAAACTTTCATTGAACTTTAGAGTTTTTTACATATCTTTGGAACTCTCTGTTGAGAGGCAAATGCCCTTTGAGATATAATGATCTACCCTCCACCCAATAACCTAGTTTAGCCTTAAGATTTAAGATAACTCCTACTGAAATGCTGATGTTATTCATTGGTATGTCCCATCGATAGATCCTAGAACATAGGTAAAATTTTTATAATTAAGAGTGTTATAAGATAACACCTTAGATATAGTTAACCATTAAAACACGCTCCTGTAAAAATGCTAAAGAACCTAGAGCAAAAATAAATTTAAATTCACTGGTTATATATGGAGGATTACTATAGGTTATTTTCATGGATATGCTTGAGTTGTGTTGGTCTAATTCATTTGAACTTGTGTTCTTGACTCATGTTATGGAAATTGCCCTATAAAAGCTCTTCATACCATTTTTATTCATTTATCTAATACATTGTAATTTACTTTCTCTTTCATACTTTTTTCCATCATCATCCTCACTGCAGTCTTTAGATAAAGGCAACCTGGTGACATTGAAAACAAAAAATTTGCTTGAAAAGAGGGATTATAAAACAGAATAAGACAAACAAAACAAAAAGGGACATGACAGCCTTAACATAACAAGATTTCAATCTTCACTTTGCATAAGTTGTGAGCTCTATTTGGTCAAGATAGTCGTTAGGTGTTGCCGGGTTGATGATCGGATCAAAAGAATAACATGACATTTGCCTCATTTACAGATCAGTTCTATGGCACTCTCGATGGCTGCTATAGTTTATTAAGCATTTTGGTATCCTCTTTTAAACCAATAGTTGATTTCAATGTCAATCGAGCAGTATGATGCATGCAATTACATGGTTGAGTACCAAAGGATAATTGTGAAGTTCCAACGAAATGACATTAAGCAGCATAATTTAGTTTTATTTTATTTTGTGTTTTTCTAATGTTGCATG
>NW_018164646.1:174362-200107 GCF_001263595.1 Phalaenopsis equestris
TTTTATGATAAGCTACTTTGATAAGCCTCCAATAGATAATAAGTGGGCTTATGGCAAGCCAGACGGGTCTACTTCTAATATTAAGGCAATAAAGAGTATTTAATGATTTAATATGACCGATATTTGTGGAGGTGTTTATGTGCTTCATGGCGACATTAGTTGCAGTTTATAAGCAATGGTCAGATTTCTGCTGACCTTGTAGCAGATTCAGGCATGAACCGCCATTAACTTTCCAAGTCTACAGTTGACCGCCTACAAACGTCATCGCTTACGTTATTGAAAAATTCTTAATTTAAATCCAGAAACAATATATCTGCGCATAAATACCCGCTGAACCGAGCAGAAGAGATTCAAATCATCCATTACTAAACATAGAAACCAAATCTGAGATCCAGAGAGAAAATGGTGACGGAAGAGATGGTGAAGCTGATCGGAATCTGGTCGAGCCCATTCGTTGTGAGGGCAATGATGGCTCTCAATCTGAAGGGGATCGAATATGAGTTCCTGCCAGAGGATTTGCCCAACAAAAGCGAGCTTCTTGTTAGGTCTAATCCTGTTTACAAGAGGGTCCCCGTTCTCATCCATGGAGATAAGCCCGTTTGCGAGTCCCTTGTCATTTTGCAGTACATTGACGAAGTCTGGGCTTCTTCCGGCCCCTCCATCCTCCCCGCCGATCCCTATGGCCGTGCGCTCGCTCGCTTCTGGGCAGCCTATGTAGACGACAAGGTGCGTATTTTATATTTCATTCTGTCATTTTTCTCATTGCACGTCCGGACGGTCAATCTTCAGTAGCCATATCATCATACACATTGTGGATCTCACAATAGAGCACGTGTGATATGTGAAAGATTATTGTGTGCAGCGACAATCATTGAATTCTTTTTTTTAAATTTTGTTTCTTCTTATATTTTGTTATATTTCATTAGATACATGAAATGAAACTAATGGTGGGAGGATATTTTTAAAAGTATTGTTTATATTATCCTCTTACAAAACAACATTTAAAAAAAAATAAGTTTTTGAAGGTGGCATAAATATAAAAATTTAAGTTTAAGATATATTATCCTCTTACAAAACAACATTTAAAAAAAATTAAGTTTTTGAAGGTGACATAAATATAAAAATTTAAGTTTAAGAGTCCGTTTGGGGTAGCTTATTTAGTGCGGTGGCATTTTGAAAAACGCACCTAACCTGTTTGGGTAAACTGGTTTTGGCAGCTTATGCGTTTTCAAAACGCCGAAAATAGCGTTTTCACACCGTTGCGGTGGGAACTTTCTGGCAGCGATCTGACTTTTTCAAAAAAATAAAAAGTTGTAATAGTGATCGCACCTAAACTTATCAACAGCTTATTTTTAATTAACTTATCAGCAAATTATTCAATAAGCTGTTGCTGTTCCGAACAAACCCTAAGTGTTAGATTTCTAAATATATAAAAATTTTAGAGGAATGCATGTAAATTATTCATTTTATGGGTAAAACTATAAAATAAGATTTTAATGTTGTCTTCTATCTATACAATCAGTAATATTATTATTTTAAAATTCGGCAGCATTGTCGTGGGTCTTACTCCAGATATTATTCAAAAAATTCGGCAGCATTTTTTAATCTCAATCTTTAAAAATATTTCTTTTTATTCTAAACTTGTTAGAAAAAAAATAATAATAAAACAATTTAAAAGTAGATTTAAATCAAAATTATTTTTTTGAAGATAAAATAAACGTGTTAGGGGCAGCAGTGCAGTGGCGATGCATTTTATTCGTGATTTTCAAAAAGTCGTAACTAAAAGTTGCTTTTCCAATAAGCTCTAGTTGAAAGCAGTTTTAGCACAATAACTAGTTATCTGTGGTGATTGCTAGAAAGTTACGGTCTGATTTCTTTTTTTTAAAAAAAACTTTTGCATCAGTCGCCACAACATTTTGAAAAATTTCTTCTTCCTAGTAGTATTTCTTCAAAAAATTATAGTTACTCCTAAGTTTGACTTGACACTATTAATGCAATTAGGTCATCAATAGGAAAGGTTATTTCATCAGGGCACCGGGCGTAAAATTTGTGTTCCGAGTCTGGTGGTCATGTGTCATGTGGCAAGTGGGTCCCACCCCTTTAAAAAACCTACTCAACTAATGTATTACATTAGAGCCCACTTGTCACATGACAAGTGTGTATTGGTGGAATAAACACTCCATGTAGAGAGTACAATTAAAAAACAATTATTATCATTATTAAATCAGTACGATTTCCCTTGCCAGTTATCTTCTCCCGTTCGAGTGTTGCTCTGGAGCAATGATGAGGAAAGCAAGGCAGCGGCTAAGGAGCAGATGTTCGCCGCACTGCTGCAGTTAGAAGACGCTTTAGCGAAGTGCAGTAATGGGAAGAGCTTCTTCGGCGGCGACATTATGGGCTTGGTAGACATCACGCTCGGTTCCTGCCTCCGTTGGCTGGAAGCAATTGGAACTATAGAGGGAATAAACGTTCTGGACAAAACGAAGACCCCTCGGTTGGTTGAGTGGGCGGAGCTCTTCTGTTCCGGCGACCCCGCGAAGGAGCTGCTGCCGGAAGCCGAGAAATTGGTAGAGTACTACAGGAAAGACTTTGTGGTTCGTCGTGTTGCTGCGGCTTCTGATCCGCCCAAATGATTTTCTGCTTTCTTGGTTGCGTTTATGGATTCTGTGGGTGAAATAAAATTAAGGTGGCACATGTTGTGTTTATGCACTTCACATCAACATATGATGATGCAACGTTGAAGTTATTTTGTTTCTGTGCCGTTGAAGTTATTTGATTGTGTTATGGTTGAGAGTTTAAGTTTCCTACAAGATGTTACATGCCATGAGTCATTAATTTTCTTTGATGTTTCTGGATTGGGAATCAAAATGTTAATAATGTTGTGTTGCTGTCTACATCCATGCATAAAATTTTTGAAATTTTTTACTTGTGTTTTAATATAACATCAATGAATGGTAGAACATTTCGAGGGATAAAAATTCTAGCCTATGATGGATCCAATCTCGAAGTATTTGCTTCACTATTCTGCGGAACTAAGAGCCAAAATCTTTTCTCCAGTTCTAAAAGAAAGTGATTTATTTTAATTTTGGGAGCTCGCATCATTAGTAAGACAAATCCCTTTTATTTAATTACATCTTTGAAAAAACAGTTCTTAGTTAAAATATAGCTAATAAATTTCGCAGACTATAATGGTATATATCAAGACTGCTATTTAGAATTTATAAAATGAGTGGCTCAAGTTTGGAACAATTTTTTTCGGAAGGCAATGGATGAGGTGTAGAAATGCCAGATACAAGAAGAAGTAGTGGTTACTCTAGTCTAACATGTAGTTGGGTTTTACAATTTTAAAATTAAAATAAACTATTATTTAGTTGAATAATTTTTAGAAGTTTAGGAATTATATTCGACAAAACGAGCCATCAAGAAGAATAGGAAAAAGTTAGTAATGTGGCAAGGACAACAAACTAAGCTCAAAACCTAAACTAATGTGAGCTCTACCAATAAGATAAATGATCAAACCTAACTAAAAATGGTATGACCTTTGGAATTCACTCACACAAGGGAGCTAAACTAAGCTCAACTCTCCTGAACTTACTACCCTCTTGGAGTAGGCTACTTACTACCCTCTTGGAGTAGGCTACTGGCTAACACCTCATACACTTCAAAACCATAATATCGGTCACATGCACGTTAAGGCCTGTAGGTTGTTGTTATTAGAATAGATGAATTGAGCCAAAGAACTATATCATACATATGCTCCTCATTCATTTAAATATCTTGATATTTTAAAATTTTAAAATTTTAAAATTTTATTATTGATGCAACATGATAATGACTCGATTCAGCTGATTGAAAATTATAGAATTGATTGATCGAGAAAAGTCTTACAAATTATATTTTTTTATAGATAGATGAGACTATAAAAAATGGATGAAGTGTGTTAGATTTGTAAAAAGCAATTTTTTTGGGTGCTATAGATGTAAAAGGCCCTTAAAAATAATTTTTGTACTAGGTAAACAAATTTAGCATTAAAAACTAGTTTTTACAAGTGAACAAACCTAATAGATGAGCCCAAAGCATATAACAATCATATACATCATGTAAAAAATAGAAAATCAAAACAAAATTTTGAAATTTCCTCGAGCAAGAAAACTCAAAATGTGAAAGAATGAACGCTTCTAATTGAATGAAATGAAAGAGAAAAAACTAACTATTTCCTTTAATTTGACTGTAAGAACTTGAGAAATTGTTCACTCCAGGGAAATGCGATCAAACGTGGCTAGATGACTTTCTGGAGACCGAGTTCACGTGGGAGAAGAAAATGAGGACTTTCAGTTTTTGTTCGGCTTTAAAGATTTTCTTTGCCAACTTACGATTGACTTATGTTATCGATTTTTAATAACTTTCACTGAAGGAAAACTATAAATTAGATTCAGATTTTGCAACGACTTATAGTTCGACACAAAAAGCGTTGATATTATGTCTTCTTCACGACCATCAGATTTGAAAATATAAAAGCGGTTGGTATGATTTTTTGCTGGATTTAACGTGCGATTAACATCGACCATGGTTGATATTATTAAGTAATCAATAGCGTCGGTCATGGGCTAATGCCCTAATATCACTCACCCTTCTGACCCAATCTTATTTTCTTCTTCTTCGCCTTTTGGGCAACGGTGCGGCAAAGCCGGCGACCTATGGCTTCTTCCGGGCAATAGTGACCATTTCGGCGAGCTCGAGCGACTCAGGCGACATTTTCACCATCCAAATTGAGGCCCCAACAAGGTAAACTCCTCTTTTGGCTTAGATTTCCTTTTTTTTCTCTCTCGAGTCTCCCCTCAAGTGATTTGTATTTTTAATTTTCATTCCATCAAAAATTTTTTTTTGGTTTAGGATGGTTTTGCATAAATATAATGTGGTTTATATGTGTGGTTTCAATTTTTGTTCATTTTCTTTTTGTGAATTTATGAAATATGAAATTTAGGTGTTAGCTATGTAATGCAAATGAATGTATGCAAAGTTTGCTTAGGATTGATTTCTCATGTGAGAAGTTAACTTCATTAAAAAAATGTATGGCTTATGGAGAGTTTTGTTGCTAGTATGATTTAAATTAAATAAAATTTACTAAATCCAATAAATTGGGATTTATTAAATGTAAATATTATTAAATCTGAAAAAAAATGTTCGGCTCAGTTAAGGTTAAAACTAGTTAAAATCATATGATATGTTTTTCTTAAATATATTTGAAATATTTTTTTCTTGTACTAAATCAGTTAAATCCAACTACTAAGTGGATTTAGTTAATCTGAATTAAATACACATGAAGAATGTTATATATTAGATGTTTTTGGTGGGAGGAGGAGTCTATAGTGGGAGTGAATGATGGTATTTTTGGATCATAGACAGTTTATGTGGTTTGCGACAATGACAAGAGTTCCCACTTTTAATTATGAAGGGAGATGTGCCTCATATAATAGAGTTATAATGGATTTTATGTGGTGTGTGTGCCGATACTTAACAAAAATTTGATGTGGCGCCTATACTGGATATGGCCCCAACGATCCAAAACCTAATTTTTCACCTGGAAGATCGTAGGAAGGTTCTCGTTGATCACGAGGCTACGAAAAGTTATGTATCACTAAAATATGACTCGGTAACTCGAAAATGAACATTTCTAGGATTTTAAACTGGGGAATTTGGTGTTGACAGGGGTCTCGAACTCTCGCGGGGGAAAAATCAGTCTGTACCCAAAATTTTCCAAAATGCACGTGGGAAATGTTGTTGACTACCCTTGGCCACGAAAGCCCTAGATTGATGGAGTAAGCTCTCTAAACATCATAAAGGACATCATACACGTTCCGAGTCAGACCTAGCGTCAATCTATGGTGAATTCTCCCGGGTAGCCCAGAATCAATACAAGTCCTGATTCAATACTTGGAGCACATACCAGGAGGTCTCAAAAGGATGTCTTGAATTGCAAGATGCTATGAGTGAGCAGTGAATCATCCTGAGTCAGTCAGGTGGACACTCAATGCATATGCCATAAAAAATTGACACCAATGCTTCCATACTAGAGAACCAATTTGATTAGGCATAATCTTGATGTAATGCATATTGAGAAGAATTTTTTTGATACTATATTTAATATTGTTCTAGATATCAAGGGAAAAAAAAAAGAAAATGTCAAAGCAAGATCAGACTTGAAGGAGTATTGCAAGTGGAGGGAAATAGAACAGTAAGAGCAAATGCAAGTAAAATAATAAAACCTGAAGCTACATATTGTCTCATATTGGATCAACAAAAAATAATATTTGAGTGGTTTCATTCTTTAAAGTCTTAGAGTAGTTGTGCTTTTAACATAAGCCGATGTGTTGATTTAGAGACGGAGAAAATATTTTATATGAAGAGTCGCGATTGTCATATTTTCATGCAATGCTTATTACCTATGCATTCTATGTCCTGCCAAAGTCGGTACTTAATCCGTTGATCGAAATCAAAGACAAGAAAATGTGCATGCACTTTGAATGTTGATTCTCTGAAAAGTCTTGATGCAGACATTCTGTTATTGTTATGCAAGCTCGAATGGATATTTTCTCTTGATTTTTTTGACTCAATGGAACATCTACCTATACAATTTAAACAGAGCATGAGGCTCTCCAGAATACTAGAGGAAAAAACAGACAAACCAATAATATCGAATGACAAAGGGAGCCAGAGGGGCTGCACTCCACATTGGAGGTTCGATCCCCCTCACGTAGCCTTATTCGGAGACTGGGAATTTTTTTTGGGAAATTTTTTTCAAAATTCAGAAGCTTACAGATTTATGTAATTATGTGACCATTATATTTGTTTGATCATGTATATAGGCCAAGGAGCTTGACCGAGAGTCATCCACTACAAAGTTGCATGTCTTCACACATCGATATCTGGGCACATACCGGTGGATATTCGACCACTCTTGGCGTGTCATGTAAGTTAAAAAAATTATTTTTTGTTAGGGTTATTAATATGCCAATTAATATTAAAAATCTCATATAATGCTTGAATTTTGGTATGCAAGAGATTATAAGCAACTCCAGGAGAGACAAAGTGATATGGCTAGCCAGACCTCGCCATCTGTCGACATCAGTGGTAGCTAGTCTATCACTGTTTAATCTGATTTTTGAGTTGTGAACGCAGGCAACAAGGAAGAAGAAAGGGAGAGTGTACGACCTAGGAGCAAAGGGGATAACATTTGAAGCTGAGCACTTTCGTGCAGTTGTGGGTGGCCCTAGGTCATTATATGCTCAACATGAGGAGCTTGCCAAGTGTGTCATGATGGTGAATAAAGAGCTCTGATAGGTGCATAAAGGTCAGCAGATGGTTGTAGATAGTATAACATGTCTGTCAGAGAATTTTGCCTGTCAGAGCAAGCGACATATGAGTGTTATCGAGGAAGATGAGGAGAATAAGGAGCAAGATTTGAATTTTTATTATGTGTTTGGTGATGTTCCCCGACCCGCCATAGGTGCTGGTTATATGTTTCTTTCATTTATGTTTAACTGAACTTTCGATTTTTGTGGTTGTGAACTTTGAACACTTTGATCTATCTATCTTTAATTTAATTTGGTATCGAGTTGGGCATTTCTTTTATCTATTTTGATAGTAGAATAATGTTATATTATGTTATTTGTGTTTGTTTTGGGTAAGTATGTGTAAATTTAATTGTCCGACAATAATTTTTTTTATTTCTTGCAGATTTGCGTCAAATCAGCGTTGAAATATTTCAACTCTAATAGTACAATAATCAGTTTGGTATCAGTCATTGAATAATTTAACATCGAAACCTATCCGATTCTAATTTGCGTCGAACTTCGTCAATGCTAATTGACGTCCGCTAATATCCAGTCTAATTAGTGTCGATCATGTTCGATGCTAATACGTAATTAATCCAAGTTCGTTCATTTTTCCGACGAAAATTCATATCGACGGAATTTTGAGATGCAAATCCCGGTGCAAAAAAAAAAAATTCAACACGAAGTTCGACGCAAAATCAATTAGCGACACCCATTTAACATCAAAATTATTTCACGCTAATCCGATTCTAATAGATAGTGGGAAAAATGCCCAATTAGCGTCGAAAATATCCGACGCTTAACGGATATTTACCTATAGTGTTAATAACCGACGAAAAAATCCGCCGGTTATTACAAATAACCGTTCGTTAATATCATATGTAAACCAATCCGTGAACTTTCCGATAACTCGCGTTTGTCGATTTGTAATTCAGTATGAACTGCCGTTGGAAAAGCTATTTACAAGTAACCTAAGTATTAAACCGTTAGAAATCCTTAGGTTAAATATACCGTTGGTAAGTTATTAGAAATTAATTAAAAATTTCCAGTGCTAAAAAAACTTCAATTTTTCTGCTGTTTCTAATAATTTTTCTTGTTGCATTTGCCTTGTTTCTAGCCAAACCGTTCGTGTTAAGGTAACTTGATTTGCCTATATGACTTGGTTGTCCACATCTTTCTTATATCTGGTTGGACAATTGGGAGCTGGTACAATTCGATTGGATTTGGTGGGCACACTGTTGGATTAATTTTGAGACTACAATGTAATTAATAAATGTGTTGGGTCATCATTTAATAAGTCAAAATTATTGTGGTTTAATTTAGAATTAAGTTTATGACTTTGGACACATTTGTCATGATATTATAGTGTGGATACCATAAGTGCAAATTCTAATTTGATGAGGGGCAGAATTAGAATTAAGCAAAAATTTTTTATAACCGCCTGGTAGTTACTTTAAAGGGCAATAATCCCCGATTTGCAGAGAGACACATTCTTTTTCTTGCACCCCATCAACAAAAAACTAAAGAAACTCTAGAAAATCTGCAGATTGAAAGATCATACCTTGTGCAATCGATCTAATGGACTCCGGTACACTTCCGCTAATCTATGGTTTATTTCTCTTGAAATAGAATGTGATTTTTTTTTAGTCCGAACACACACAATGTAATGAATGCATTGATGTGGCACAGCAATATATATATATATATATATTTAAAGGACTGGTCGGAGGCTAATAGACGAGCCCCGAACACCCCCTAATGCGCCTAGCTACTTGAGTACTAATCCAGAAGGAGTATTTGGACTCTAGACCTGAAGTGCCTCGATGCCCTACTAAGTGATCTAGGAACGCAGCCCATGTTACACACACACATATTCAACAGTCACGTGAATATTTTATGTTCCTGAAATTGTTTTTAGCAAAGCATTCAAAAGTTGAACCGCCATGGACACGCAAGTCCACCCTAGACCGCTTATCAACGTCATCGCTCACGTCAATATCGAAACCCTGTTAACTACTACTACGGGAAAGAAGAAATCCGCCCACCGCATTCCAGCTTTAAATACCCGCTAAATCCAGCGGAAGAAATCCAAGCCATCAAAACTAAACCTAAGCTAAAATTTCTGATTCAGAAAACAAAATGGCGACAAAAGACGAGGTGAAGCTGATCGGGACGTGGGCAAGTCCCTTCGTTGCGAGAGCAATGATTGCTCTCAATCTAAAGGGGATCGAATACGAGTTCCTCCCGGAGGATTTGCTGAACAAAAGCGAGCTTCTTGTCAGGTCCAATCCCGTGTACAAAAAGGTCCCCGTTCTCATCCATGGAGGCAAGCCAGTGTGCGAGTCCAGTATTGTGGTGCAGTACATCGACCAAGTCTGGTCTTCTTCCGGCCCTTCAATCCTCCCTCCCACTCCTTACGATCGCGCCATCGCTCGCTTCTGGTCAGCTTATGTTGACGACAAGGTACGTAATGTCTCGAGAGAAAAATAAAAAATGAATTGCATATTTTGGGGCATTTACATTTTACCATCCATTTAATATTAATTTTTATATCGTACACCTAAATTTTTAGGTTTTAGATTTATGTCATCTTAATCTTTTATATCGCATAATAAATGCCATCATTTGAGCTTTTAATAAGTGAAATGCACTTTTAGAAGAATCGATAGAGCCAAGACTCAGTTCGTGTTCTACTTGTTAAAAAATATCACTGTTCGTGTTTGACTCGTTTATATTTCGAACACAAAATTTATTCGTGTTCAGCTCGTTTGCTAAGCGAGCCAAACACGAGCTGTTTGAGAATAAAAAGTCATTTTGACAATCATAATCATGCAGTCGTAGGATGTTAAGAATTGGGACAATTTTTAAATCTTATTGTCCATATTAAAACATCATTTGACTATAATTTAATATACTTTTATTAAATTTTTTTTATTAATAATTTTAATTAATTATAAATCTTTATAGCTTTGTAGTCAATTAAATTTTTTAAATATACTACTCATCAATATATATGTGTGTGTCTAATTGATGAGTAGTGTTTCCAGCCGAAATGACTGAACACAGACGAACAAATCTTTGTTCGTGTTCAGCTCGTTTATATATCGAGCACAAAAAAGGTGTTTATATTGGGCTCGTGAACTTAACAGATAAATTGAACACGAACTTCTTAACGAGCCGAACACGGGCTATTCACAAACAACGAGCTGTTTTGACAGCCCTAGGTAAGATGATATACATGTAAAAACTAAACTTTTAAGTTAAAAATGTAAATATATAGGAATTAAGTAGTAGTATATAATTCCCATAAATATTTAATTTCCATGTCATTTTTGTTTGAAAAAAGAGATTTTTATTTTTGTGAGGAGAAAATATATTATTTTTTATTAAATTAATTTTCTCCTGTTGTAGTTGAATTGAGGAGAAATAAACTAAAATATAATTGCAAATTTCTTTGAGATAATCAAATTATTTAAATAATATATTAAAAATAAAGGCCAAATTTTAAGAATTTTTTTTTTAAATTTAATAATAAAAATGACAATTTAATAAAATAGTAAAAAATAATAAAAAATCCCTTTACATTTATATTTATGTATATATGTATATGTTTGTGAATATTTAACTTAATTCTTTATATATACTTTAATATAAGCATGTTTTTTTTTAAACATATGAATGTTTTAAATGATTTAATATGCACACCACTTAATTTCTATACATTTACGTACATAATACCAAAATATTTGTTTTTATATATATTTCATTTTATTTATGCATGAAAATATATATTTTATTTTTTTATAAATTATAATAGTTATATTTTTTATGTGATATGAACGTTTTAAGTGAGAAAAATATGAAAAATAAATATAGGAATTAAATATATATAATTACTTAAAATTTGGGTGATACGAAAGCTCTCTATTTTTTTCATTTTTTTAATTTTTGCCATAAAGAAACTTAAATTAAAAGTAATTGTTTTCGGCATTTTGTAGGAAGTGAATTAGTTTATGAATTTTCGGCCAATATATATATATAATTTCGAGCTAAAAAGGAGTTGAATATGGACAAATAAATTTTTGTTGGTGTTCGGCTCGTTTATATACAGTGCAAAAAAATTATTTGAGTTTGATGAACGAATCAAATATGAATTTCTTCACGAGCCAAACACAAACTATTCGTAAACAACGAGTATGCAAGACTATCCACAAATAAATTTTTGTTGGTGTTCGGCTCGTTTATATATATAGTGCAAAAAAATTATTTGAGTTAGATGAACGAATCAAATATGGATTTCTTCACGAGCCAAACACAAACTATTTGCAAACAAGTATAATACAACAAGTCCGATATGCTAGAAAGTACTTGTTACGCTGCATCCGTATTTTCATTGCTGAAGTGCAGTTAAAAAAGGAAATCAATATGATCGCTAAAGCAGTAAATTTGCCCGTCTTAGCAGTTGATTTCTCAGATTCGAGTGTTAGTGTGGGGTGAAGATGAGAACAGCAAAGCGGAGGCGAAAGAGCAACTGTTCGCCGCAATGCTGCAGCTAGAAGCAGTGATTCGTGAATCAAATTTTTCACACGAAACACCTTTCCTGTTCACACAAAAATTTGGCTGAAATACTGTGGACACCAGCTGAACTCCACCTGTCACAATTTATTCTGCGACGAACCTGCGAACTCCACTGCAACTGCATATGCAGCAACTTCTCATGCGACAAACCTGTGAACTCCACTGCAACTGCACATGCTGCAACTCCTGCGACAAAACTGTGAACTCCACTGCAATTGCACATGCCGCAACTCCTCATGCGACAAACTTGTGAACTCCGCTGCAACTACACATGTCGCAACTCCTGCGACAAACCTGCGAACTCCGCTGCAACTGCACATGTCGCAACTCCTGCGACAAACCTGCGAACTCCGCTGCAACTGCACATGCCGCAACTCCTGCGACAAACCTGCGAACTCCGCTGGTCGAGCTCCTCTGTTCGCAAACGCTCATGTTCGCGGTAACTGCACGCGAACTCCAGTTCATGAACTCCACCTCACTGAACACCGTGAAGGTTCGTGAACTATCGCGCCTCGAAGCTTCGACACCGCCTCTACCGCGAACTCCCTGAAGCAGAACTCGTCGAACTGCCGCAGTCATTTAACCGAACTGCTTCGCACCTGTTCATTCCCGCGAGCCCGTTTACCTTGCGAACAATCCGTAAAATTTGTGTGCTGCTCATGTTCGCCACCGAATTCCTCTCCTCTGTGAAACTTCCTCCACTCCTTCTCGCTGCAGTGCTCTCGCGCATCATTCCAGCAAAATAATTTGCTTCCAAAGAAGTCCTCTTCCTCCTGCTTCCAAAGCTTCTAGGAAATAAGTCCTCTTCCTCCTGCTTCCAAAAGCAAGTTTTCTTGGAATCCTGATCCTGCTGGTGGGGAGAAAGGGGAAGGAATATTCTTCTAAGATTTCTCTCATTTCTTTCAGAAGTTTCCTTCCGCCTCCAACAGTCCCTGTTTCTTAGTTTCCTTCCTGAACTGCCGACACGCCATCAACCGTCTGTTCCCCACTCCTCCGCAGAACCGCCTCTTCGCTGGACTCCAAGCGTCGCGAATCTATCGCACCTGTTCGCGAAACCTTCAAACTTCGATCGCGAACCTCTGCTGCGATTTGCCGAGCGGAGAACTCCTTTGGCAATTTTGTCGCGCTCCTCTGCGCGAATGCTTAGCGATTTCGAAGATCTCGAACTTCGTGATTTCCTCTAGATCTCCCGCCGCAGAAGAAGCCATGTTGTCGCGGTTCCTTCCTTTCTGTTCCCCACTCCTCCGCAGAACCGCCTCTTCGCTGGACTCCAAGCATCGCGAATCTATCGCACCTGTTCGCGAAACCTTCGAACTTGCCGCTGCCGAACCTCGTAAATCTCTGTGTTCTTCTTGTGGATTTGTGTCGATTCCTATTTTTCTTCGCCCTAATTTCACAATAATTGGTATCAGAGCCAGGTTTTGTTCTATGGCGGAGGAGATTGATGCAGGAAGAAGAACAGGAATTTAGAGAAAAAAGAATTCGTGGTTACGGAGGAGTTCGACGTTTCCGCGACGAGGGCGGGCGAGTCTCCGCTTAGGGATGAACCGGAGGAGAAAGGCTCCGGAGGTTGCACTACTAAGAAGGAAGGAACCGCGACAGCATGGCTTCTTCCGCAGCGGGAGATCTCGAGGAAATCACGAAGTTCGAGATCTTGGAAATCGCTAAGCGTTCGCGCAGAGGAGCGCGACAAAATTGCCAAAGGAGTTCTCCGCTCGGCAAATCGCAGCAGAGGTTCGCGATCGAAGTTCGAAGGTTTTGCGAACAGGTGCGATAGATTCGCGACGCTTGGAGTCCAGCGAAGAGGCGGTTCTATTGAACACGAACTTCTTAACGAGCCGAACACGGGCTATTCACAAACAACGAGCTGTTTTGACAGCCCTAGGTAAGATGATATACATGTAAAAACTAAACTTTTAAGTTAGAAATGTAAATATATAGGAATTAAGTAGTAGTATATAATTCCCATAAATATTTAATTTCCATGTCATTTTTGTTTGAAAAAAGAGATTTTTATTTTTGTGAGGAGAAAATATATTATTTTTTATTAAATTAATTTTCTCCTATTGTAGTTGAATTGAGGAGAAATAAACTAAAATATAATTGCAAATTTCTTTGAGATAATCAAATTATTTAAATAATATATTAAAAATAAAGGCCAAATTTTAAGAATTTTTTTTTTAAATTTAATAATAAAAATGACAATTTAATAAAATAGTAAAAAATAATAAAAAATCCCTTTACATTTATATTTATGTATATATGTATATGTTTGTGAATATTTAACTTAATTCTTTATATATACTTTAATATAAGCATGTTTTTTTTTAAACATATGAATGTTTTAAATGATTTAATATGCACACCACTTAATTTCTATACATTTACCTACATAATACCAAAATATTTGTTTTTATATATATTTCATTTTATTTATGCATGAAAATATATATTTTATTTTTTTATAAATTATAATAGTTATATTTTTTATGTGATATGAACGTTTTAAGTGAGAAAAATATGAAAAATAAATATAGGAATTAAATATATATAATTACTTAAAATTTGGGTGATACGAAAGCTCTCTATATATTTCAATTTTTTAATTTTTGCCATAAAGAAACTTAAATTAAAAGTAATTGTTTTCTGCATTTTGTAGGAAGTGAATTAGTTTATGAATTTTCGGCCAATATATATATATATAATTTCGAGCTAAAAAGGAGTTGAATATGGACAAATAAATTTTTGTTGGTGTTCGGCTCGTTTATATACAGTGCAAAAAAATTATTTGAGTTTGATGAACGAATCAAATATGAATTTCTTCACGAGCCAAACACAAACTATTCGTAAACAACGAGTATGCAAGACTATCCACTAATACAACAAGTCCGATATGCTAGAAAGTACTTGTTACGCTGCATCCGTATTTTCATTGCTGAAGTGCAGTTAAAAAAGGAAATCAATATGATCGCTAAAGCAGTAAATTTGCCCGTCTTAGCAGTTGATTTCTCAGATTCGAGTGTTAGTGTGGGGTGAAGATGAGAACAGCAAAGCGGAGGCGAAAGAGCAACTGTTCGCCGCAATGCTGCAGCTAGAAGAGGCTTTCGTGACGTGCAGTAAGGGGCGGGGCTTCTTCGGCGGCAGCACCATTGGCTTGGTAGACATCGCCCTCGGTTCCTGCCTTAGTTGGCTGAAAGCTTTCGAAATTATATGTGGAATAAACTACGTAGATGGGAGGAAGACCCCTCTGTTGGTTGAGTGGGCGGAACGCTTCCTTTCCCACAAGGCTGCCAAGCATGTGCTGCCTGACGCTGAGAAATTGGTGGAGTACAGAAAGGATATTAAGGCTCGTCGTGCTGCTGCAGCTCCTCCCTCCAAATGATTATTTTGCCTTTTTAGCTTGCTTCTATGGAATTTGAATGAGAGTGGGTTGGTGATATTTGATGATATTACAGTGATATTATGGTGAATATTAGCATAATATCATTATAGCATCCTCAAATTCACATAAAATAATGGGGGAAGAATTTAAGATGGAGAGAGCAGGGATTCCATTACCTCATATTGCTGGAGAGGATATTTTGGAATTTGTTCTTGTCGTTTCTTTTTTGAATAATGCTCACTATCCTAATAATTTCAAAGCATATACTATGAAGTTATTTAGATCAATGTTCTTATTGACAAAAAAGAATGGGCTCCTAATTTATGTAATTCCGCAATTACATTAACACCCATATTCTCAACTTGCGACTAGGGTAATGCATTTAGATCTTGTTTGAGAATCCGGTAGAGTCCCGTGCAGATGTGTTAGGTTTGGCTCATATACCGACAGATGCATCTCTTCTATTTGGTACAACATTATTTCCGACAGTTGCAGCAACCGTACCCTCATTTTCTTATCATTTCAGGTGGCGAAATATTCTTTACTTTGACTTCGTTCTGCCGTTTAGAAACGAACAAATTAGTGAATTGTGATTTGCGATTAGGGTTGGCAATAGAGTTGAAATATGGTACAACAATTTCACATTCAAAACGACAATTTTTTCGGAAAGATCAAAATTATAATACCAAAATTTTAAAACCATACCGTTTCGCAGAGGCATTGCCCCCTCAACTGCAACACACTTAACGAAACTCTCCCATTTAGACAGATGCTTCCGCTCTACTCCACTTTACTCCCCTCGCGAGCTCCGCTTCAGCATTTGTCCCTTATTTGCTATATGACGAGTCATACCTAACAAATATCCACCTTGAAAAATATCAAGCCCCTTTAGGAGAAAAAACACAATGGAGTTTCTCTTACACCCAAATGGGTTGGGCTACCGAGTTGTCTAGCAATTGCAACCATTCAACAAGTTCAAGCAATGTCTGGACTTGTTGATAGTTACTAATTTGGTCAACACATCAGCTGCATTCTCATTAGTATGAATTTTCTGCAACAATATCTCACCAGATGAAATCAATTCTCCAATCTTGTGATACCTCACATCAATAAGCTTAGCAAGTCAAATGACACTTTGAGTATCACAATGCAATTGAACTCCACCTCGCTCAACACTCAGCTCCTTTACTAACCTAGCAAGCCATAAGGCTTCTTTAGTAGCTTCAACTATTGTCATGTACTTAGCTTCAATTGTAAATAATGTCACAATAAACTGAACTGTTGATTTCCAACATATAGGCCCTCCACCAAGAGTAAAAGCATACCCAGTTGTAGACCTTCTGTCATCTAAATCACCTGCATAGTCTGAATCCACATATCCATCAACTAAAAGATCATTCTGCTAACTACCAAAAATAATTTCATGTCCTACTGCACCCTTCAAATACCTGAAAATCTACTTGACTAATTCTCAATGTCGTCTTCCAGGTTTAGACATGTATTTGTAAACTTGATTGATAGCATGAGCCAAGTCTGGGTGAGTACATACTATTGCATGCATCAAGTAGCCAACCACATTGGCATATGGAACCTTTGTCATGTCTTCAATTCCATATTTTTCTTAGGACACTGTTCTGAACAAAGCTTAAAATGATTTGCCAATAAAGTGTTCACAAGCTTTGATTTGCTCATGTCAAACCTATCATACACCAAAGTGAGTTGGGCTACCATGTTGTCTAGCAACTGCAAACATTCAACAAGCTCAAACAATGCAAGAACTTGTCGATAGTAACTGACTTGGTCAACTAATCAGCTGCATTTTCTTCAGTATGAACCTTTTACAACAAAAATATCACTAGATGTAATCAATTCTTTGATTTTGTGATGTCTCACATCAATATGCTTCGTTCTAGCATGTTATACCAAATATCACTAGATGTAATCAATTCTTTGATTTTGTAATAAATAGTTCTAGCATGTTATACATAATTTTTAGCTAGATAAATGACACTTTGACTGTCACATTCAACTGAACTCCACTTTGCTCAACACCAGTTCATTTATTAGACTAGTAAGCCATAAGGCTTCTTTAGGACCTTCAACTATTGTCATGTATTCAACTTCATTTGTACATAATGCCACAATAGACTAAACTATAGATTTCCAACATATAGTCCCCCCACCAAGAATAAAAACATATCTAGTTATAGGTTTTTTGTGGTCCAAATCAGCTACATATTCTGAATCCACATATCCAACAACTAAAGGATCTTCTGCTAACTACCAAAAATAATTTCATGTCCTACTGTACCCTTCAAACACCTAAAAATCCACTTATCTACTTCTCAATGTCGCCTTTCAGGTTTAGACATGTATTTGCAAACTTGACCAATAGCATAAGTCATGTCAGGACGACTACATACCATATCATACATCAAGCAGTCAAATGCATTGGCATAAGGAACCTTTGTTATGACTTCAATTTCCATATATGTCTTAGGATACTAATTTGAATAAATCTTAAAATGATTTTCCAATGGAGTAGTCACAAACTTTGCTCATTCCAAACATGTCTAACACTTTCTTAACATAGTCCTGTTGAGATAACCATAGTTGTGCTGAGCCTCTGTCTCGGTCAATTTCCATTCTAAGAATTTTCTTTGAAGCACCTAAGTCTTTCATACGAAATTTCAAACTTAGTAAAGCTTTCAAACCAAGAACATCTTGCATATTCTTTACAACAATCAGTATATTATCAACATACAGTAGCAAAAAAATAAAACAACCATCACCAAGGATCTTAACATAGACACAACAATCATACTCACATTTCTTGTAGCCAATCTAAATCATGAAGGAGTTGAACCGCTTATACTAATGTCTTGGAGACTGTTTCAACCCATACAACGATTTCTTTAACCTACAAAATAGATGCTCATGTCTAGGTTGAGTGAACATTTCTAGCTACTCCAAGTAAATCTACTCCTTAAGATTACCATTCAAGAATGCACTTTTAACATCCATCTGCTCTAGACGCGAATCCCAAATAACTACTAATGCAAGAATTGTCCCGATTGAAGTATGTCTGATCACAAGAGAAAAAAAATCATCATAATATATCCCCTTATGCTGTGAAAATCTATTTGCTACCAATCGAGCATTGAACATTTCCCCTTCTTTTTCTGATACTGTTGGTTTCATTTTGTACACCCACTTGCAGCCAACAGCCTTCTTTCCCTCAGAAAGTTGGACAAACTCCCATGTATGAGTTTTCTGCAAGGACTCCATCACTTCAGCCATTGTACTCATCCATTTCTCTTTCACATGTCTAGTGATAACCCCTTGGAAACTAGCTAGATCATCACTACTCATGAGAAGTGCACAAGAGACCATGTCTTCATAACCCAATTTACTTTGAGACATTATATTGACGCGTCTCTGTCTATCTTTGGCTAGATTAAAATTTTGCATATCATTTGTAGCAGACACACCAGATGTTGGATTTTCTTTGGCTAGATTAAAATTTTGCATATCATTTGTAACAGACACACCAGATGTTGGATTTAAACAAACTTTCCATTCTCTTAGTTGTTTTAAGAGGCTATTTGAAATTTATTTTTACTGTATCTGAACTCGAGCTATCATCTGGCACCTTGTCTTGATGCTGTTGCAACATAGACTGCTCATAAAAAATAAAATCTCTGTTGATCACAATTTTTTTTGCAATCAGATCCCAAAACTTATATCCTTTGACACATTTTTGTAATCTAAAAAGATACACTTCTTGGATTTTGGATCAAATTTTGATCTTTCATCACCAGGTAAATGCACATAAGCAGGACAACAAAAAATTTGTAAATTATCAAAATTAACTGCATTGCCTGTCAATAGATCTTATGCAACATTGCCACCCAATGATGCCCGAGGTTATCTGATGAGGTAGCACACCATACTTATAGACTCTGCCCATAAAATTTTAGGAAGATCTGCATTCAGTCTCAAACATCTTGCCCTATCAATTAAAGATATGTTCATCCTTTCTGCAATGTCATTTTGCTGAGGTGTCTTGCAAACTGAAAAAATGCCTCTGAATGTCATGTTTTGCTCGTCCACTAATATAGATGCTAATTAGTGTTTGCAATGCCTTTCAGTTAAAGACATGTCCACTAATATTGATGCTAATTAGTGTCGGTCAAGTTCAACTCTAATACGTTGTTAATCTAGCGGCTCCCGTTTTTTCATCGAAAGTTTATATCGACGTAATTTTGAGATGCATATCGCTATGCAAATAAAAATCCAACGCAAAGGTTGACCCAAAATCAATTATTGACGCCCATTTAATATAAAAATTATTTCGACGCTAATCAGTAGAGTCGGAAAAATGCTCGATTAACGTCGAAACTGCCTCATGCTTATAAAGCATTTTCTTATAGTGTAATAACCGATAAAAAACTGAATAACCGTCAGTTAATATCATATGAGAATCAATGCGTGAACTTTCCATGCACCGGCAATTTAAACCGTCGGATATTAATTGTAGGTCGTTGGAAATGCGGTTTACATGTAACCTACGGATTAAATCTTTGGAAATCCTTAGGTTAAATATAAAGTCCATAAGCCATTAAAAATTATAAAAAACCCAATTTTCCACCGGTTCTAATAATTTTTCTTGCAGTGTTTGCCTTGTTTCTGGCCGAGCTACTCGTGTTCAGTTCACATGATTTATCTTTAAGACTTAGTAGTCTTCATCTTTATTTGCACTTGGTGTGGCACAACATTACAACTTCGCCACTAAGCAATCTTGAGCAATCAACATTCACGTGAATATTCAATGTTCCTGAAATTATTTTAGCAAAGCAAGCAAAATTTGAAACGCCATCGATAGACTAGTCCGCCCTGGACCGCTTATCAACGTCATCGCTCACGTCAATATTGAAGCCCTGCTAACTGCTACTACGGGAAAGAAGAGATCCGCCCCCACTGCGTTCGAGCTTCAAATACCCGCTAAATCCAGCGGAAGAAATCCAAACCATCGTAACTAAACCCGAGCTCAAATTTCTGATTCAGAAAACAAAAATGGCGACAAAAGACGAGGTGAAGCTGATCGGGACGTGGGCAAGTCCCTTCGTTGCGAGAGCAATGATTGCTCTCAATCTAAAGGGGATCGAATACGAGTTCCTCCCGGAGGATTTGCTGAACAAAAGCGAGCTTCTTGTCAGGTCCAATCCCGTGTACAAAAAGGTCCCCGTTCTCATCCATGGAGGCAAGCCAGTGTGCGAGTCCAGTATTGTGGTGCAGTACATCGACCAAGTCTGGTCTTCTTCCGGCCCTTCAATCCTCCCTCCCACTCCTTACGATCGCGCCATCGCTCGCTTCTGGTCAGCTTATGTTGACGACAAAGTAAGTAAAAACAGAGAAAAAAAATGAATTGCATATTTTGGGGCATCCACATTTTACCACCCAACCAATGTTGATTTATATATCGAACACCTAAAATTTTAGCCTTTAGATTTAAGTCATCCTAATATTTCATATCACATTAAAAAAATATCATCTTTTGAGCTTTTAATAAGTGAAATACACTTTTAGAAGCATAGATAAGAAGATATATATATGTAAATTAGAAATGTAAATATATAGAAATTGAGTAGTATGTATGTAATTCCCATTAATTTTTTATTGCCATGTCTTTTTTTTGTTTGAAGAAAGAGATTTTTATTTTGTGAGGAGAAAATATATTATTTTTATTAAATTAATTTTCTTCTATTTTAGTTGAATTGAGGAAAAATAAACTAAAATATAATTGTAAATTTTTTTTAGATAATGAAATTATTTAAATAATATGTAAAAAATAAAGGACAAATTTTAAGAAATTTTTTTTAAAATTTAATTTTAAAAATGAAAACTTTAAAAAAAAAGTAAAAAATAAATAAAAATTGATATTAGGTTTTATAACAATACAAGATTAACTAGAAAGTATCTTTTACGCTGTATCTTCATGGCTGAAGTGCAGTTAAAAAAGCAAATTAATATGATCATAAATCAGTAAAGTTCCCCATCTTTGCAGTTGATTCCTCAAATTCGAGTGTTAAAGTGGGGTGAAGATGAGAATAGCAAAGCAGAGGCGAAAGAGCAATTGTTCGCCGCAATGCTGCAGCTAGAAGAGGCATTCATGAAGTGCAGTGAGGGGCAGAGCTTCTTCGGCGGCAGCACCATTGGCTTGGCAGACATCACCCTCGGTTCCTGTCTTAGTTGGCTAAAAGCTATCGAAATTATAAGTGGAATAAACTACGTAGACGGGAGGAAGACCCCTCTGTTGGTTGAGTGGGCGGAACGCTTCTGTTCCCACGAGGCTGTCAAGCATGTGCTGCCTGATGCTGAGAAATTGGTGGAGTACAGAAAAGATTTTAAGATTCGACGTGCTGCTGCTGTTGCTGCTGCATCCAAATGATTATTTTTTCTTAAAGTTTGCTTCTTGGAATCTGAATGAGCGTAAATGCTATATGCGGAATTCATTTGCGTGGGTTGGTGGATTGGTGATATTTGATGATATTATAGTGTGTATATGTATATATAATGCTAAGTAAAATTGAATATAATGAGTTGCAAGTTATTTTCTGGCTGATTTTGAGCTAGGGCCGATCCGAATAACTCAATTTGAGCGAGCTCGTATCGATTTAGAGCTAGATTGAGCCCGATTCAATTTTCAGATAGATCCTCAAGTTTAAATCTAAGGTTCAAACTTGGCACTGGGGAGATGCATCTATCTTCTCAGATTCTCAATTTATGGTGAACCAAGTGAATGCTAGTACAATGCCAATAAAGTCTTATAATGGTGCACTTTTAAGTTAAAGATGGAGATTGATAAATCTGACTATTTCAGAAATGAGTAGATTTTAATGAAGTGCTGTTAACTTTTAAAGGTGCTGTCTAAAATTAGCAATTTTGATAGAAAAATCACTATAGCATGAATCAAACATACAACAAAAAATTTCAAAGCCATGGGAGTAAGGGCCCCTGAGGCGGCTTATTTGGTGAGTTTGTTTTGAAAACGCTGTTTGAGGTGTTTGTTTCGAATGTTTTGGCCGCTTATCCATTAATACAGTTTGTTTTTTATAATAAACGCGGCCACGGGCTCGACCCCAGGGCCCACATTCTTATCTACAATAGTTACACACTTGCCCTTCATAATGAGGAAGCTGTTCTGAGCATCAACAAAATTGTTCTTCTCGCATCAAGTGTTAACGCGGTCTAAAGCATGGTGAAATGCTATCATAAATTTCTGTGTTTCAAGCGAGAAAGAAATTTCTTACTCGAGAGATAATAAATATGCATTTTGAATTTGTAGGTTGTAATTTGCAGATTCACATTTATTGTGTTATATCCAAAAATATAAAAACTTAATCTCAGTCTAGTAAATAGGTTGATGCTGATGTATGAATTTTTCTGTGTAGATGCATGGACTACTTTGAGAGAAAAAATATTCACAATTTTGTGATATATGTACATGTTAAAGTATTTATCTATGTTGCATGGAACTTTTTAAGTTATTTGAGGGTTTGAAAATTAGCATTAGGAAGAAGATTTTTGTAGTGTTACTTGAGAGCTATAAGAAGGAATAAGGGGGATTGTGGTTGTTTTGAGAGGCTGATTTTTTGTAGAATTTAAATGATGGTTAGGTTGGGAGATATGTATGTGTGATTTTTGTTAGAAAGGTTTAAGTTAGTAATAGGTTGCAAGAGCTTTTATGGAATTTGGCCGGGAAGATTCGGTGTAGAGAGTTGAAGAAAGAGGATATTTCAAGATAGACTTTTTATTACATTTTGTTCGATCGAAGCTATGAGCATATTGAAAGACTCCATAACATTCAAGTAGAATGTGAAAAAGGTTATGAGTAAGAAGAAACAACAATAATGATAATAATATTGAATAGAAACATATATTTTTTGATTTTTTTTAAAACTGTATCGACATCCACTACATTAACACTCAAATTTATAACCTTGAAAAGTTTGAGTAATGTAAGAATTTTGATTGTGGGTGGAATTTATAAGATATTATGAGAGTGAGAAAGTGAATGAGAGTGAGATTGATGGAGGGGGTAGAGAGAGAGAAAATGTGTTCTTGTTAAAGATAAAGTTTTTCTTCTTATTGATTAAGGGTCTGTTTGGGGCAGCTGCAGCTTATTCAAAAGTTGTTGCGCAGAAGCTAATTTTCTATTTATTTTTTGCATTTTTTAAAAACAGTTGTATTGCAGTTATTTTTTAACAAATGACATTTCAGCCTATGTAATATAGTACTGTTTATAACAGAACTGCTCATACTAGTGTATTTCATAATTGAAAGCAAATGTCCAGTTCGAATAATACAAAATAAAAGACTCCTTACTAAACAGTGAGTAGCACAAAAATCAAAATTTTTAGAAAAGACTATTAAAATAATATTTAATGAAATGATTATAATATTTTTAAAATGCACTCGATTTTTATCATGAGATAAGTTGTCCTCAAAGCAAACTCTTCACACCCAATCACTATTGACAGTAAAATCTTCTAACCCATCCGCCCAGCTAAAGAAGGCAAAACATTTTGGTTTTCTCCTCAGATAATAATTTCTTTTGCCTTACCCATTACAACAACTAACACGCAAAACACTAAAGAACATAAATTCATGGGAGATAAGAAAAAGTAAGAAACATAAACATCTGCAACGCCGCTACCGCATCAGAACCACTGCCATCATATTTATCAACACATCACAGTGCCTCATCACCGGTACTATCATGACCACCATCTGCACACAACCTACAACCAACATCAATAGCACACCACCATCATATCACCAAAACACAAACACCAACACCACACCACGACCTCTACACCACACCACCATGTCTAAACCATACACCACCACCTCCACAACAATAACCACCAACATCAATAACACACCACACCACTCTAACACCTCCACATCACCATATCACCCCCTCCAAACCAAACACCACCAAAATCATAGTGCACCAACAATATGATTTATCATGAGATAAGTTGTCCTCAAAGCAAACTCTCCACACCCAATCACTATTGGTAGTAGAATCTTCTAACCCATCCGCCCGGCTAAAGAAGACAAAACATTTTGCTTTTCTCCTCAAATAATAATTTATTTTGCCTTACCCATTACAACAACTAGCACACAAAACACTAAAGAACATAAATTCATGGGAGATAAGAAAAAGTAAGAAACATAAACATCTGCAACGCCGCTACCGCATCAGAACCACTGCCATCATATTTATCAACACATCACAGTGCCTCATCACCGGTACTATCATGACCACCATCTGCACACAACCTACAACCAACATCAATAGCACACCACCATCATATCACCAAAACACAAACACCAACACCACACCACGACCTCTACACCACACCACCATGTCTAAACCATACACCACCACCTCCACAACAATAACCACCAACATCAATAACACACCACACCACTCTAACACCTCCACATCACCATATCACCCCCTCCAAACCAAACACCACCAAAATCATAGTGCACCAACAATATGACACACAACTCATGCATTTCCCAAATTTAGCCTATGTGACCTACGTGACCAACTACGACCTACTTGGCTCAGAGATTACGCAATTCCCAACTCCAGCCTTAGTGGCCTACGAACGTTAGAGCTATTTGAAGACTACACCCTATGTAGTTAATTGTTCATGTAGTTCTCATCTTTGTCATTTATGGTCTACAAATATTATTTCAGCTGCCCACTACAACTTACATAACCAACTACGGCTTACTTGGTCCACAACTCCTGCAACTCCTCAATGTGAACTATGTGGCCAACCGACGCTTCTGAAACAACCATATATTAATTACATTGTCATCTACTTCCAAGGCTTTTAGCTACGCCATTTACGATTAGTTGGTGCTACAATCATCGCCTACTACATTCATAGAAGACTACTATCATTATAACAATTGAATATGGTGATCTGTTACAACTATTATTACAGAATTATCGTTGTACATCAACATTGTAATTCTATCTCCACTAATTTAAGAGAAGAGCTACAATAATTATAGTGGATTATTCAAACTGTGCCTAGGGCTGTAAACGAGCCGAGTTGAGCGAGCTCAGGCTTGGCTCGTGTTCGGCTCGTTAGAAATAGCTCGTGTTCGAAATCGGTTCGTGAACAGTGTGTTCGTGTTCGACTCGATTTAAATATTCATGTTCGTGTTCGGCTCGAAATTGGCTCGTTAAACTAAAATTGAGAAAAATAGATGTAAAGTGTGGGATTCGAACCTGGATCAAATCTATACAAAAAAGATACTAACCACATAGTCACATAAGGTGTTATGATTTAAAATTAGACATAAATATATATAATATATTATTATATAAATAATATATGTAATATATTGTTATATAA
>NW_018164646.1:200784-216971 GCF_001263595.1 Phalaenopsis equestris
ATGAGATAGGATGTGGGTGCCGTTGAAAATATTTATATATCTAATACTTAAAATTTCGTACAAACGCATGAAACTTTAAATATCAGGTTAATATTATGTGGCATGTATTTAAATTTTCAAAAAAATAATAATAAAAAAATATTTACATGCTCACTGCCCAAACATTACGTATTTATATATCTCACATAAATCGAAATTTAGACATTGCCTTATGTAAATATATAAAAATGGAAAAATTATTGTATGCTGACAACGCATGATGTATATTGTATGCGGTGTCTGATCCTGATCGTAGATCACGCAGAATGTATTTCATTATTTTTTTTTTGAAAAATTTTTTTTGAGTGGAACCCACCGAAATACATCCTGATCGTAGATCATCATAACCTACGATAAGAATCGGACACCGCATACATTTCCGTATGTAATAATTTTTCGTTGAAATTACAGTTCTACGGAAAAAAAAAAGTTCACCCATTTCCGAGCTTCAGTACAAACGCATGAAACTTTAAATATCAGGTTAATATTATGTGGCATGTATTTAAATTTTCAAAAAAATAATAATAAAAAAAATATTTACATGCCCACTGCCCAAACATTGTATTTATATATCTCACATAAATTGAAATTTAGACATTGCCTTACGTAAATATATAAAAATAAAAAATATATATATAAATAAAAAAAATATTGTATGCCGACACCGTATTCAGAGATGCATACTGCATGCAGTGTCTGATCCTGAACATAGATCTGCAGAATGTATTTCATTATTTTTTTTAAAAAAAGAATTTTTAAGTAAAACCCACTGAAATACATCATGATCGTAGATCATCATGATCTACTATAAAAATCGGACACCGACATTTCTGTATGCAATAATTTTTCATAGAAATTACAGTTCTACGAAAAAAAAAAGTTTTAACTATTAATTTCACCCATTTCCGAGCTTCATATTCAATCAAGAAGAAATAAATCCCCCGTTTTCCTTGTCAATCAACTTTCAGATCTGAACTTCAGAGCGAATCAATGGCAGCAGCCCTGGAAGATGTAAAGCTCGTCGGGTTCTGGGCGAGCCCCTTCGTTGTGAGAGTAAGGATAGCCCTAAATCTGAAGGGCATCGAGTACGATTTTCTCCAAGAAGAGCCGACCGCCGGCCAAAAGAGCGAGCTTCTCCTTAAATCCAACCCTGTTTATAAGAAGTTCCCCGTCCTGATCCATGGCGGCAGGCCCATCTGCGAGTCCCTTCTCATCGTTCAATACATCGATGAGGCGTGGCCCTCTGCCTGCGCGCCCATCCTTCCTGCCGATTCCTATGGCAGCGGCGTCATTTTGATTGGATGGTCCGGAGAGCTTCCTTCAATCAAACGACGTATATGGACATTTGAGTGCTTTAACTATGTCAGAATTGTGCAATATTGGGCTCGTTGAATTTGTCTTGTCGAGACGCTTGATTCGACTATAAACTTGTCAGATTCGTCAACTCTTTGATCTTTCAAATGTGTCTGAAAAAACTTCTAAGAATGGTTTAATGACTTGATCCGGGTTTGATTTGACTCGGAACAGAACAAATTTGATATCATTAGGTCTGTCTCATAAAGCAAGTATATTTGACTATAAGTTTGTTGAAATGAGAGCTCTGGATGAGTTTTTTTCAAGGTTTGAACATCCCTTATTCAAAACATTATCTTGAGATTCATGTCATGCCTTGAGATTCGTGTTTGATAACGATGATTTGTTGGTGGCATATCATAAATAACATTATCTTAGACTTTCAAATTAATGTTCGCTTTTTTATCCGTAATTTTCACTTTCTTTTACCTGTATATATAGATAGATACACACACACACATAGATATATATAGATATATATATATATATATATATATAATCTAATTATCATGCATGTGATAGAAAATATTTTTGGCTACATCCATTTAAATAATTTTTGTTTTTCAAAAGTTTGAGGAGTTTGAGTGAGTTTAATTTTGGACTTATTCACACATTTGTATATACTTGACTTAATGATTCTATTGTTGGAGGCCAAGTGTCATGCCATTTATCATTTTGCCATAAGTTGGCTTTATTTTTTCATAATTGTAAATAATTAAAGAAAAAACATATTATTTTTTTCATTTACAAATATATTTGAAAGTTTATTTTAGATAAAAATGTTTTATTTTTGGGGCATTTAGATACATATTACACAATTCTTATGTCTTTACATATCTCATGCCTAAACTTTCATATTTACACACATATCACTCAAATCTTTAATATCACATCAAAGATAACACTACCATCGCTTCCTAAAAATCAAATACACCTTTTTATGAAAAGTTTTAAAGCACTAAAGTGTAAATATGAAAGTTCTGATGTGAGACATGTAAATACAGATGAATTGTGTACTACACATGATATTTAAATCTAACTATGTTTAGGTGTGAGCTTTACTACGGGCTATACTTAAAGCCCGCCTTGAATGATATAGGATCGATCAAAAATATAAAAAAAAATTTGTTTAAGCAAGATTGATCATATTTAAAAAAAAAATTGGAGTTTGTTTGAAACTTATTCAAATACAATTAAACTTAAATTTAAGCAATTATAATTTTCTTACAATAATAATAAGACTAAAATAGCTACTATAATGAAGATAGAGGCTATTTAACCTTACATATGTTATAACTTCTCACATCATATTTCTAATGTTACATTAAGGCCTTCTAATTTTCCTTGGACACCCCTCTTTGGCTGCAACAATGAGGGTAACATAATAACTCTATTTATTTCATCTAAATCCTCTTAAATTTCACCATTTATAATTAGACATATGTATATATTTTCAACATAAGTAGCTAACCCTATTTTTTAAGTGTTTGTTTAATTTCTACATCAAATTTTTTTTGGTAACAATTCTAATTATGCATTCATCACAGAATCATTTCTTTATCATGTGCCTCAAAAGATCTAATAAAATAATCACTAGAAAGGAGTGCATACTCGAGGGAACATTGTTAAAGCTCTCTAAAATATCATATATGAACAAGTTATATATCAATATTTAAGAAGGCATAAGCCCTCAACTTAAAGCCAAATTCATTGTTTAGATGGACAACTATATATAGTTGAGTTCTTTATACACATTTTATCAAAAAGGCAATTGAATCCAAACCTTTAACATTCTTTAGGAGCCAACTAATACTTGTTAAAATTTTAAATTTTAAACATTTCAAAAGGGCTATTGATTTTCCATAAAAGAAGTGCACGTCAATCTTGAATTTGCAAAACTTTCAAAAGTTGAGTCTTTAGACAAATGAGTTACAATTACAGTGTAAAATTATAACGCAATTGAAATGTATGTATTCTCTAATTCATTTTTAATGTGCTTGAAATTTCTTGAATTTAGACAAATTTTAGACAAACCGTTTATGTAAAATGTTTCTTGCCGCTACCACCACCACCCATAGCCTCATATAGCCATGCCCTTGGCAGCTGTTCCTTCGTTCGGCTTGCCTTCTTCGAAAAAAACTTCCAAAAATTTCGCTCAACCTAAGCTTTAATCGCTGTCATGAGATATAGGTAATTTTTAATTCACTGCGTTCCATCGCCCATTTGAGTAGCCGATCCTTGTGTTCCGACCTAGTGAGCACGAACTTGTGGGGATGGTCAGTGATGACCCAGATCATGTGCATTTGGAAATATAGCAGATCTGCGTGCTGAAACATTCGAGGTGAATGTTAGCTTTTCTATGATTGGATACTTGATTTGCACATCTCTAAGGACCCGACTGGCATATTAAACAGAAAATTGCTTTCTCAGCTCCTCTCAGACCTGCTCCGAGCTAACAGTCTCAGCTCCCACTCCCAAGTAAAGTGAGAGTTATTCATTCAGCTTCGAACTTTGTAGGAACATTCGTGATGCCAAGAAATTCATCAAACTTTTGACTGCCTGCTCGCAGTCAGTTGTTCTTTCAAAATTGTTGGTTTTCCTGACGGTTTTGAAAGATGCAACACACTTGTCCCTTGATTTTGAAATAAAACGGCTAAATCATGCTATTCAATCAGCTAGTTTTGGTACTTCCATTGTTCCAGAGGGAAGCCATGTCCAATAATACCCACACTTTATCGATTTTGAACTTTAAGCCTTTGGTGGTTAGGTGGCGGCCAAGAAATTTGTCTGTTAAGGCACCAAAGGTGCACTTTATCAAATTAAGTCTCAAGTCATATTTTTAAAGGGTTTGAAAGTTTCTTTAAAGTCGTTTATATATTGTTTAACCAATCGACCTTTAAATAACACATCATTCACATACACTTAAACGTTTTTACCCTTTTGATTAGAAGATATTACATCAATGAGATGTTGATATTTTGCTACAACATTTTTGAGCCCGAAGGACATTACATTTTTACAATACACGCCTCTTAGTAATAAGAGATTTTTTTCCTCATCGATTGGGTGCATCTTGGTCTACTAGTAGTCCTAGAATGCATCCAAAATGATATGGCCAACTGCTGAGTCCAATAGTGTGTCGATACTTGGTTGTGGGTAGTTATAGTTCAGGCAGACAGGTTGGTGAAGTTCATACACATCCTCCATTTTTCTTTCGCCTTCTAGACCATCACGATGTTCGAGGCACATGTCGGGTACTGGACCTCCTAGATATAGCTCGCCTCTTTCAGCTTCTAGACTTTCTCTCGAATCCGCTACGACAATGTCATCTCTATGGAACAGATCTTCTACCTCATCGGTCGGGCAATCGAGTTCATATTTAGCCCATTGCAGGGAACATCAAGTGGAATCCTCTGCATCAGATTACTGACCAAGAGAAAATGTCACAGTGCTCTCTGAGGGTCTCGATCGACACATCTTTCATTCCTGCATCAAAGTTTTAAATTCTTAGGAAAGATTTACCATTTTTTTTGTCGGTTGCAGGTACTTCAAGAGTGGTCTCACTGATCTTGATACCCCTTTCACACTTATTTTAGAGGGGGAGCTGCTCCTGCTCCACCCTACCAACTGCTTCAAAGTAGTAGATCCTGGACTGATCCAAAGTTTCCCGAATTGTAATGATTTCTCTGTCTCTAGGAAACTTCACGAAAATATGGTATGTAGAGAGAGCATGAACTAGTTATCGTTTAGCTGAGAGCAACTGAATATTGCGTTGATGGTCAGAGGGGAGTCCACCACCGTAAAATCTTCCATGTAAGAGTATTGTTTTGCCTTCCCACAAGGTGACCGATAGTCCAATTAATCCTAGCGCTTCATTTCTTTTGCCAAAAATTTCATAGATTTGGCCGATCGACAATACTAATCAGCTGATCTTGAGGCTCAACTTGTCATACCAAACTTTAATAAAAAGCTCATTGAGTTGTCAGTGTCAACACACCTGATAATTACTTATCATCACCGTCACGACATCGGTCTCATTGTATGGGTTTTCCTTTGAGGGAAAGTCCACATCAATGAACATTATTGGTGGATTGGGGATGTGCTTCAAAGCGAAGGTGGTTGTGCAAAGTTCTCATGATTAGATTCGCTTCTAGAGGCCTCTTTGAATCCTTCAAAATTTGCTGACACAAACCCAATGATGTGGATGACATTCGCTTGCACGAGTTCATCCCAGATTTTTTCTATCAGAACATTCCCATGCCTCTGGGTCGCTGCTCTAGGTGCCACAAAGTCTATGTGCTTCCCGGCTTTGATTAGTTCCTCAACCGGGCTTTGGAGTGCCTGCAATCCTCCGTGCGTGACTGTGGTCTCGATGGTATTCACAAAACCTCTTGAGGTCTCAAACAAAAGTGGTGATTACCCCGACAAACAATCCATTAAATCACCCCAGGGTCGACTCCCTCAGCATGGTTAAGAAGAGGTGAAACTTCAGAGAGTCTGTGATCCTCAACAGGCAAACGGTTGACTAGAAAGACACGATGTGATCAGTCGGATCAAACCGTCCTTTCTAAGAGTTGAGTAACATAACTTTGAAATTCTTGGGGGATTCAACAGTAGGGATCTATTTAGAGAGCACATTCTCTGGTTGGCAGAGCGCTTTCGTACACTCAAACCATTGTTATCCCTCATCGTAGACCAAGCACTATCCTAGTACTTAAGATCTTCAGCTCTTTTCTATGCCAATAGTGGTGTCTAAATGTTAGGTGCTAGTTTTTCTTGAGGGTTTTTTTCCTTCTTCCAGCTATTGCTTCTCTGATGACCTCTAACATCTAGTGTAACATCTGATCCTTTAGCTCCTGGATTTGCTGGTGCACAAATTATTTTGTGCACTTTATGTTTATTGTGTCTCCTTGATGAACTTCTTCTGTTTTTGCTCCTCTTCTTATTGGTGGTATAATCCACACTCACTGTGCTTTTTAGGATATTGAATCTGAATATGTTCTATGAATTACTCCTAAGGAATAAAGCATAAAGCGGGAGACACAAGGAGAGAGAGTGAAAGAGTGTGCACTGTAGAATCTAGTAGAACACTTATTAACTCTTTATTGTAGAAATAACCCTTTATTTATAGGTAATGGGATATAAAGTGAGAAATTACATTGTTGCTCCTAATTTTGTGGGGGGTGTTATAGGGTTTTTTAGGCATATAGAAAATAAATAAGCCTATGTTTTGGCTACTATATCATTATGTTGGTGAGGACTTGTAGTCCTTGGGTCAAACATGTACATTTGGCTGACTTTGTTTTCTTAGGGTGATCAGTCAGCCCTGATGGTTCTTCGGTTATCCAGACTTCATTCAGTCGTTCGGACTTCATTCGGTCGGCTTTGGTCAATCGGTGGGTTATCTAGGTTCTACTATGGACTGTTGAGCCTTGGATGATAAACTCTTGTTGCTGGTAGAATTAAGCTGTTATGCAGAGGGTTAATCACGGTAATCTTACACATAGTTTATCCCTTTTTATGAGATATGTCTGGAATGCTGGATGATTTGTTGGTGATGAGGTCCTTCGGCCTTCTGAAGAGTGTTGGAGACTCTTGTGGGGCGTTTGGTGATAATTGGATGAGAGTTGGATTAGTTCCTTCCCTCAAATAGATAGGTCTTGATCTTTAACTCGGGCGACCTTTGTTCCATCGACTCTAATCCTATTTTGATCGAGCTATGACCCGTCAAAGGGATCCTCTGGTCTTCTGCTGACCTGGTCCCGACTCCTTATGATGGTCTATACTTGATCGCACTTTTATCTTGTAATCCATTAAATTCCTTCGAGATTCGTGATTAATCTACAATTAAAACAATGATGAATAACTCATTACATTTAAGCAACACAACACTAGATCTAGATATATATTTACAACATTTCATTATCTACGTCCATAAAAAGAAAGTAGGGCTATGTTTTAATTCCTCATCCAAATAGTAATTACATGTTTTTTATCATAATTTATATCTTGCCTTCGTTGCAGCTGCCGACTCAGGGTCCGCTACTCCTAGACAACGCAAACGAGGAGAGCAAGGCAGAAGCGAAGGAGAAGGTGTTCGCCGCGCTTCAGCAGCTGGAAATGGTTTTCTTGGATTGCAGCGAAGGGAAGAGCTTCTTCGGCGGCGATAGCATTGGCTATATCGACATAGTACTCGGTTCCTTACTTGGTTGGCTCAAAGCCAGCCAAACAATGGCGGGCATAAACTTTCTGGATGAAACGAAGACTCCTCGGCTGGTTGAGTGGGCGGAGCGCTTCTGTTCTGCGGCGGCTGTTAAGGAGGTGCTGCCGGAAGCTGAAAAATTGGTGGAGTTCAGGAAATCTGTTAAGGCTGCTGGGCGTGTTAGTGCCGGCGCCTGAGTTTAATTTGATGTTTGGATGCTGGGTGATTTCTAGTACACACATACAGATATATTTGGTGAAGTGGAAAGAGTTCTTATGCTGAAAGATTTCCATAGATATCACTTGGTCTGTATGCATTTACATCTCTAACACCTAAAAATCAATTTTGTGCTTATCATTTTATCCCTGCATGAAAACATGAATTTCACTTTTTTAAAATTAAAATGATGTTATATTCACTCACTACAAGAGACAGCCACCTAAAAATCAATTTTGTGCTTATCATTTTATCCATGCATGAAAAGATGAATTTCACTTTTTTAAAGTTAAAATGATGTTATATTCACTCACTACAAGAGACAGCGCGGCAAAATTGATGGCCTACATATTTGTAACAATGTTTCATTTTCTAATGGTGTAGCGATGGTTTATGATCTGAGTCATTTGCGACGGCTCAACAACATAGCATGCCGTCATTGATAAGCAGTAAAATTTTTTTCAACATTTTTAATTATTACTAATGCCTTATACATTCGGTTATAAGCAAATAATAATCGACTGCCATATTGTGTCGGTTATCTATGAATTTTTCATTTGGCGAGCTGTTAACTACCATGTTTTTTTAATAAGCGATAGTTTTATTCGTCGGTAATAATATAAATTAACAATGGTCTAACGAAGGTTTATGTTTGGGTTATTTGCGGCAGCATAAATATAAATTTTCATCACTTATTAACAACAGTTATCTTTCTGATGTTTTTTATTATTACTGAAGCAATAAGCTGTCGGTTAGAAATGTATATTAACTGATGACCATTTGTCATTGGGTATCTTTGAACTGTTGTTTGATGGGTATTAACTGATGCGTTTTTATAATAAGCGATGAAAATTGTCGTTGATAATAGTTTTAAGAATCGACGGATTTGAAGCAGTGTATAAGCCGTCAAAAATAATTCATTATACCGCCAAAATTGTGATCCTTTCCCATTTGCTCTAATCCCCTCCCCCCTCACTCCTTTCTACCTAAAGCCCTCTCCTCTACGCACGAAGCCCTCTCTTCTCCCTGAAACCCCCACTTGTCCCTCCACCAACTCTCTGTTTCGTCTAAAACAATCCCCTTTGTTGCCTAACCCTCACGATTGAGTTATTAGAAGCTAGCTGGGAATGCGGCGAGGGATCACGGCTTACAATGACCGAAAACTCCCATTTTTCTCCTTTTTGGGCTCCTCTCCTACCTGGAACTATCGAGGAAGGTAACTCTTCATTTAATTTTTTATTTTCAAATATTTTCAAATAATGTGTTTAGGGGTTAGGGTTTAGCAGCTAGGACCAAATACTTTCATATTTTTGTTGGATTACATCAGGAATCGACTTTAAGCTCATACATTTTTACTTTAGTTATGAATGCTCTTACTAGGCATTTAAAGGAGAATTTGTCATGGTCTATTTTTTTGCTTGTGATATTCTTATTGTGGATAAGACCAATGAAAGAGTTTAGAAAAAGTGATGCATTTACGTGTGTCACGATTAAACCATTGTGAATTTCATAAAAATAAAAAAATATAGTATAGGGCTTTATCATGAACTTTGATATTTGAGTGAGAATTTGAAAAATGGATGAAAAAGAGTGTGCTTGATCTGTAAATAGTAATGTTTTGGTTGCCCTATATGTAATCGCCCCAAAACTTAACTTATGGAAGTCGACATCATAGTCTAAACGCTTTCGTTTGAGCAGATCTAAAACTGATTACATGAAATGTAATTTTAGTAGTAGTAACTCTAGTGACAGAGTTGTAACTATGAGTGATCAAATCATTAAAGCTGTGAACGTTTTAAATATATCGGATCTCTCGTTCAATGTTCAGGTGAAATAGATGGGGATCTGATTAGTAGATTTCAAGTTGGTTGGTTGAAGTGGAGGAATGCATCCAACCTTTCTTCCTATAGTAACTACAGGAATTCATTCTACTTACAATTCTCAAATGTCGCCCGTAAATATAAAAAGAGCATTGATTAACAAAAACATTACCAACGACTTGGAACGTTTCAGTGGCTTATCGACGGGTAATACCCGTGGCATTATGTTTAAAGCATACATTCGGTAAGCTATCAATTAACCTTTCATTACATAACTGAGGATTACAAGTTGTTCGTTAGTGTCGAAAAACATTCTCATTGGTTAGCCGTCAGTTAACAGTAGGATACCTAATCGAAAGGCAAACCTAACCGCGGGCAAAAGCCGTTGGTTAATTCCAAAAAAAAAAAAAAAAAGGTTGGTTGCTCTCAAGTAAATTCGTAGGTTTAGTAACCGACAACGCCTCGCTTGCTCGTTGGTTAATCATCGGTTAACACAAACAAAAGGCTACACCGTCGGATAATCGTCGGAAAACTGTAGCATGTAAAAAAGAGTATTCTTTTTTTCACTATAATTTCCATAACTGCAATGATAATATAAATATAAATCCAATTGTATATCACACACTCTAATATGTCAATTCTAGGAGTTATTTCATTAAAATCACATGTTTTCTAAATTTGGGGCGATTTTTTTTGCTGACTTTTTGATTGGGAAGTTCTGTCAGTCTTGTCCAACACCACAGTGGTTAAATTTATTATGTACAAGGCGCACCGGTGCTTCAGTTCAACCAAAGAAGCCAAACTTCCAGCCTTTTTTTATGCAAGGAAATTTGTTGGTGCCTATGCTATCGGTCAATAAAATGATACCATTGCTTCAAAAAGCTCATCTCACAGCGAGGTGTGATCATGAAGAGGGACAAGTTCAAATTCTATTATGAAACTTACACCACTATTATTTCTATTATCCAATAATTCCTTGCAAATGTGAAAGAACAACAGGATGACAAGGTATATGTGTGGAATAAGTAGGTACCTTTTGATCCTTCCACAATCAAATTTAATTTTGGACTCCTTAACATCCCTAATGTCGATTATTTCCAATTTTTAGCATTTGAGCTTGATCATGTGGAAATCATAAATTTTCTAACTAATTATTGAGCCCGCTAACGGATTAGCATTCAAAAAACCATGAATTTTCCCGCCTCAGCCATGACCAAAGATTTGAATGCGTGACAGTATTTTATTTCTGCTAAACTCTTGCCTTCCACAAATCTTCGTGAGATGACTAAGAATTATTTAATTTCCACAAATCTTCCACAAATCTTCCCGCCCTGCTACATCACGTTCCGGACCTTCCACCTCCTCAATGGTTGAGATAATTTAGGGTCTGAGCAAGAATATTTCCAGCATGTAATAATCACAATGAGGCATGGGGTAGAAACTCAACCACCACATTGGATTAGCATCAGTTGCAACATGAGTCCTTATGAACATGTTGCATCACTATTAGCTGAATGTGGGCACCGATGACATTCAGTTTCCTGACACCCTAGAATTTTGACACTACATTGCCTTTGCCTCGCCTGTGAAGGATGAGGGTGATAATGAGGGTGATGAGGATTTATACTTTTAATTTTCCAAAGTTAATGATCTTTGTAATGCTATGTGATTTTTGTGGAGTTTTATATGTTATTTTTTCAACATTATTTCAATAGTTTGTTACTTGCAGCTTGTTGTACTTTTATTACATATGTTATTTTTTCTTCTGTTATAACAATTCATTACTTGTGTTATTTTCCTTCTCTTTTAGCATGTGAATTGTAGTTCCTATTTTCTTTCATTATTTTATGAAAGTTGGTATATTTTAGATTATGATATTTTTAATAATAATTAGAAAATAATTAATTATTTTAATTAGTGAAGGGATTGATATTTAGAATTATTAAATAAGTTTAATCAGATATAATAATTATTAGAAGGCTCAAAGAATAAGAGATTGAAGTACATGAGTATATGATGATAAGCTTAAGGTTAAGTCTAAAGTTAAAAATTGATGTCAATCTTTATTTCCAATGTAAAAAAAAATAAAAAAACTTTCTTGATTGAATGAGAGAATTATATTTAAAATGAGAATATATAAAGTAAGGTTATTTGGTTGATAAATAATTAAGTTTACATATACTTGTAACTCAAAGTTGTTTTGGTAAAAATGCAATGGGTGATTTAAGGATAGTTATATTAATAGAATATTAATGAGTAATATTAGTATATTATCAATTAAGATTATCTAATTTATTTAATAATATTACTACTATTTTATTATATATATTTATTATATTATTAAATAATAACAAGTTAGGGGATAAGAGTTACCAAATTGCTTTACATCATAATCTTGTATATATAACTGCTACAGAGCAAGTAATATGTAAGTTTGGGTGAATGTGACAAGTATGAAAATTAGTGTCTAATAAGACATTTTTCTTTCATTTTATACCATTTTTATACTATTTTTTTTTGTATAATTGTGTCTATAATGTGTAAGTTTGGGTGAATGTGCTACAGAGTATAACACTACATCGCTAGAGTTCAGCAATATACCATCCATACATGAGCGCTCCAACACACTCCAGAGTAGCGTTGTAGTCACTCCAAGCACTCGCACAACATCTCAAATTCAAGAAAAGATGGTGCTCAGTTCTAACATTATCACCCCGGGTAGTAGTGTTGTAGCGCTATATAGTGGGGCACCAATACTCCCTATCAACATGGGTCATTTTCTATGATTCAATGATGCTTTGGCCAACTTTTTTTTTTTATAAAAGAGAGGTTTTGGGGGAAAGGGAAGTGTTCAAAAAGTTTTATTTCGTTGTTTGAAAGTCTATGTTTTCATTACATTGTGGCAAGAGTGAGTGGAAGTGTGAAGCGTGAAGCAGGCGAAGGAGTAGATCGAATAGGAAGAGGTTATTTCAAATTCAAAAATGTTATGAACGTCTTTCATATGATAAAATATAGACTCTGGATTCCGGACACAAGCTACATCCTGACAACGAACACAATACACCACAGACATTTTTTTTTCTCAGCTCAATTTGATGCATCACATACGTTATTTCGAACGTAACTTTACGTCCGAAGTCTCTCAATATTCTTTTTCCCTTCACACCCCTGCATCATTCAAACAAACAGTATAATTTTTCAGTGTTTTCTACACTAAACTCTGCACTTAAAGCCGCATATATATTTATTCATGACCAAACAACACATTTCTTCCCAACCCACACGAAGCACAAACCAATTCCGCTCACTGAATTTCCACATCAATAACCTTACGCTCCACCTTCGATTTCGGAACCGTAACAAACAAAACCCCATTTTTAAGCTCCGCCTTCACCTTCTCCTTCTCGCATGCTTCAGGCAGCACCAGCCGTATGTTGTAAGCACTAGCACTGCTTCCCCTCCACCACCCATCTTCCCCTGCCTTCCCCTCCCCACCTTCTTCCTTATGCTGGCTCTTAATAACCAGCACGTCGTCCTCCAACGACACCTTCACCTCCTCTTTAGTCAGTCCCGGCATATCGTACCTTATCTTCACCTCCTTTTCGTCCTCCTTTATGTCCCATGGCGTCCGCACCTCCCCCGCCGTCGTCCCAGGAAATGCAAACGCGTCCTCGAATATCCTGTCCATATGACAGGGGCGTCAAAACTTGATCCTGCAAATCAGACCCAAATCCTACCCGCAGACGAAAATTGACATTCCTACCTGTCCATGGTGTCAAGCATCTGCCTCATCGTTCTTATCGGCGACAGCGAGTCAACGAAGCCTGCGCCAACAGAAAAAAAGATTGGGCTCAAAAAAGATTTCAACTTTAGGCAGAGCGCGATGATGGGGAGAGCAGAGGAGTTTTACCAAAAGGTGAGAGTTCGAAAGCAGAGCGCCGAGAAGCTCGGGGTTCGATTGAGGAGGATTCCTGCTTCACTTGCAGAGATGTGTTTTCCTTCTTCTCGTCGGTGGCAGCGGCCATGACGGAGCGGCGGCGCATCATGCGGGAAAGAGATGGAAAGAGCGCGGGGGATCGAGGGAGCCTTGCAGTTTGCCTTGCAATGTGGGAAGAACAAGGAGAAAAAGCAAGTGATGCGGCTGCGTAGGCCATGAAAGAAGACAATCGAGAGCGAAGTTAGGAGAAGGTGAGGATGTGTTTGTTGATTTAGATGAGTAGGAGGGGGAGGAGTGCTGTGGGTGGATTTAAGTGCAGAGGGATGGGGGAATGGAGCGGGTGCGAGAGAAATCGAGAAGGTTGTAATGGAGAAAGCGGCTGAATGTTCTGGAAGAGGTCGGAGGGTCGGAGAAGATGATCGAAGAGGCGAGCCATAACAACAGTGGATGTTAGTATTTATGTGTTATTGGGAGTACTGCGGTGTTATTTTGATAAAACAATACTGTAACACTACCTTAACATCTAAATATTATCATGCGCACTTAATTTAGATGTAGATCATCCAGATGTAATATTTTTTCTCTGTAAGGAAAAGGATTTAAGATACATTCCATAAAGACAAGAGCATTTACATACATATCATCTAATTCTAATGTATGTATATAACTCACATCTAAACTTTAATTTTTACATTTCAACAACCTTAATCTCTTATAGCACATAAAAAATATCACTATTATAACATTTTAAAAAAAGTAAAGTACAACTTTTTATGTACATATAGGATCACACATATATACACTATTTACCTACTAATTCCTAAAACATATTATCTACCATTCTACCACGCAAAACACCTTAAGACCCTAAAAAGTATCTCTCTATTTGTCTTTGCCTCTGTCCAATTTATGTCTTATCTCCTTCCCCCATGAAACCTTTACAGGTTGGGACTTCTTCTTGTTAATTGTTGCTACAGTCCTTCATTTGACTTGCCTGTCTTCAACCCTTTGCTTCGAACGACACATACAACCTTTGTTTTGACTTGTCAGATCAAATTTCATCATGGTGTGTTTCGTTGTCCGCTAAGCGAACAACTAAAGAGAACGTTCCAAGTTCAGAGTATTTGTTAAGTATGTGCAATTTTCATTTTTATCTTGAGAGGTTTGTTGATTGTTGGTTTTGAGTGGCTGGTTTGGTTTTGAGGAGTGAGATAGCTGGCTCGTTGATTCAATTTCATTTTGATCTAGTTTAGGTTAGGTTGAAACTCTTATTGTTTTCATGTGGTGATGAAAATATGTTGCAATAGCTAATACGCATAATGTTGATTGAATATTTTCTTGTGTTCTGATTTAGGTTGCAATTAAATTTTTATTATTTTGATGTGGTTGTGGAATTTCCTTATGATTTTATTTAGGCTGGAAGTTTTGTTGTTTTCATGTAGTGGAGAAAACATATTGCATTATCTGAGTTTATGGTTGACTGAATTTCCTTGTGATCTTTTTTGGATTGCAATAGAATTTTTGTTGTTTTGGTGTGGTTTTGGAATTACTTTTTTTAGTTAATGTATATGTGCTTATTTGCTTTATGTATGATGAATCCCTAACTATTTATAGAGAATTTCATCGAGTTTCTATCAAATTCGTTACGGTTTATCAAGAATTATTTACATGCTTGGTCATTTTCATTGAATAATAAATGTGTATGACATTAGAGCAAACTCAATTATTTTTTGGAGCTCTATTTTTTTTATTAGAAATGTGCTTTGGGACAGAATAACTGGTTTAGATTATCCAAAACCTAATCCAACTTGGTGATCAGCTAAATAATTGGCCCTACAACAAGCTTTTATTTGAGTTGAATATAGTTTGGGCAATGAAAATTAACTTGCTCAGTTATTCTGTCCAAAATATACTTACTCCTTATTCTAATATATCACATGATGGACTCTACTTTCTTGTCATTTGCACATTGCAAAATGTTGTTGCTTTTAAAATGAGACATTGACAATAGTTGTTCAGTCTGTAGCACACTCAATTTAAGTCTCATTTACTAATCTCGATAAATTGCCCATTAATAAGCTTTGTAAAGCTTATTAATGGTTCTATAAGACTCAAAATTAATTAGTAGACAGGTTGTGCTCCTCAATAAGCTTGTTTGAATAGTTTAAGATTTATAACTCATTAATTACATAAAGTTTATTTATATTTTAAACTAGTTCTTGCTTGTTTGAAGTTTAATAAACACAAAATGAATTAAGTATTGAGTCAAAACTAACATCATAAATGTGAATTGAAATGGCTCTAGCTTGAGCACTATGACAAGCTCAAATTGAGCTTAAGCAAAATTCGAACAAGCTTTTGTCAGTGAGGCTTTGCTTAATTCACTTGCAGCCGTAATACTAAGGATATTTCATTCATTGTTTTTTTTTTGCATAGTATTTCATACTAATATTATATTAACATTAACTCATATAATTATTAGAAAAAAAATTAATTATAAATACATACATGCATATATATATATATATATATATATAGAAAGAAAGAAGCGTGGGAGAGCGAAAGAGAGGGAGAGCAAGGCCTATGTGAGGGAGAGGGAGGAGGTAGAGGCATGAGTTAT
>NW_018164646.1:224705-232006 GCF_001263595.1 Phalaenopsis equestris
AACGAACGCATCACTGTTCGTGTTTGGTTCATTTAACTAACCAAACGAAAAAAATTTGTTCATGTTAGTCTCGTCTACTTATCGAACGAATCGAACACAAACTCAATGACGAACCGAACACGAACTGTTCGCGAACAACGAGCTTTTTTGACAGCCCTACTTTGGACCTCTCTGTTGAGAGGCAAATGCCCTTTGAGATATAATGATCTACCCTCCACCCAATAACCTAGTTTAGCCTTAAGATTTAAGATAACTCCTACTGAAATGCTGATGTTATTCATTGGTATGTCCCATCGATAGATCCTAGAACATAGGTAAAATTTTTATAATTAAGAGTGTTATAAGATAACACCTTAGATATAGTTAACCATTAAAACACGCTCCTGTAAAAATGCTAAAGAACCTAGAGCAAAAATAAATTTAAATTCACTGGTTATATATGGAGGATTACTATAGGTTATTTTCATGGATATGCTTGAGTTGTGTTGGTCTAATTCATTTGAACTTGTGTTCTTGACTCATGTTATGGAAATTGCCCTATAAAAGCTCTTCATACCATTTTTATTCATTTGTCTAATACATTTTAATTTACTTTCTCTTTCATACTTTTTTCCATCATCATCCTCACTGCAGTCTTTAGATAAAGGCAACCTGGTGACATTGAAAACAAAAAATTTGCTTGAAAAGAGGGATTATAAAACAGAATAAGACAAACAAAACAAAAAGGGACATGACAGCCTTAACATAACAAGATTTCAATCTTCACTTTGCATAAGTTGTGAGCTCTATTTGGTCAAGATAGTCGTTAGGTGTTGCCGGGTTGATGATCGGATCAAAAGAATAACAAGACATTTGCCTCATTTACAGATCAGTTCTATGGCACTCTCGATGGCTGCTATAGTTTATTAAGCATTTTGGTATCCTCTTCTAAACCAATAGTTGATTTCAATGTCAATCGAGCAGTATGATGCATGCAATTACATGGTTGAGTACCAAAGGATCTCGCTTCAATTGTGAAGTTCCAACGAAATGACATTCAGCAGCATAATTTAGTTTTATTTTATTTTGTGTTTTTCTAATGTTGCATGAATTCTTTACTGTTGATAACTTTATTTTAATGCTTGAATGCATCAAGTAATCAATTGTATTTACATGTGCCACTTGCAAAGAAAATAGTGAAGAACACCATCCTTTAGAAAAAAGATAGGCTTGATATCTTTGTTTAAATATCGCCTTTTAGTAGGGGTATCAAATCGGGTGGGTTGGCAGGATGAATCAGGGCTTGACTTGAAATTGGCCCAACCCAAAGCGGCGGACCGAACAACCCGCTAGCCAGAACCGACTAGTATAACTCGTTTAACATAAGATATAATAACTATTCGGGTCGATTTTGAGTCAATCTTGGGATCAATTTCAGATTGACAAGTCGATATGGAGTTCATTTTGGGTTATCGAGTCAATTTTGGGATGACGGGTCAATAGAACTCAATTCGTAAAATTAAATGGGTTAGGATTCCTGCCATGAATCCGATCTGCAAATTATTCATGTCAATGAGTTCATTTTGGGTTATCGAGTCAATTTTGGGATGGCAGGTCAGTAGAACTCAATCCGTAAAATTAAATAGGTTAGGATTCCTGCCCTGAACCCGATCTGCAAATTATTCACGTCAACCGGAATATGAATTTTTCAAGTCGAGTTCAGATCGAATTGGCGTGACTAGTCAATTTTGACGGCCCAACCTTCTATTAATTATAACAATGATCTATATATAACAAGTTTCATAAGGGTTATGATGATTTAGCATTTCCAAGACAAGCATCCATAAGATAATTGATGCTAGAATGCACATATATGTGCCATTTCTTAAGATATTGGACAAATTTTAACCTCCAATATCTAAAGCAGATAAAGAGGATACTTGAGAGTCAGTATAAAACCAATGAGAATGATGAGCTTAACAGTGAACAATAATCAAATATTTTTACTCATCAAAAACAAAAACAAAAAAAAGAAAACTCAAACATACTCTTCAAAAACACGAAATGATGAAAACAAAAGAGATCGACGGATACTTGGATGAAGCCACGATAAAAAAAGCCAATACATATGCAATTTAATACCTCTCACAACAATCTACTTGATGAATTCCATCACCCAAGTGCCTGCAAAAATGTAGATGGATTTTAACTGAGAGAATCCAGCCTTCTTTGCCAACGAATCGAACTCCTTCTCCGTCCTCTCTTTGCCCCCAGGGTTGTGAGCCAACATGATGAGATCAAGATGGAAGACACCTCTTGCTGCTACGGATTGTTCAGGCTCTTCCGGAAGAATGCATTCAGCAACAATCACTTTGCCATTTTCAGGGAGGGCCTTCCAACAATTCTTCAACAATTTCAAGCAATGATCGTCGCTCCAATCATGAAGAATCCACTGCCAAATTTTATGAATTTAGCTTCTTTTCGATACAAAATTTGAGCTTGGTTGTGAATTTGCATTCAAAGAGGATGCAATTTATGCTACTACTTATGCATACATACATAAATACTAGCCTAACTCTAACAGTAAATTTTGATGTTTATATTGATAAAACTTTAGTTTCAAAACCTTGTGCATTAAAATATGTTAAATATGTTTTCACTTATAAAGAATTATGTGAAATTAAACATTTGAGCATTATGCATGCAAATATGGAAGTTTTGGTGTTAGACATGTACATACAGAAGAGTTATATGATATGTGTGTAAATGGCTTAATGTTAAATTGTGACAAATTATCAGTTAATGTCATGATACATTAGCCCTTATTTGGGACGATGTCAATATGTAAATGTACCACTTTCATTTAAAAGTAAGCAAGATTTGCATACATACCACTCAAAATCTTAAGGATTTACATATCTAATACCAAAAATTCAATTTTTACATAATTGTCACCTTTGTTGTGTATGAAAAGATTTATTTCACTTTTTAAGTTAAAATGATGTTATTCTTTATGAAATATGAAAAATTTTGGTGGTATAAATGCAATAATTAAAGTTTAGGTGTTAGAAATGTAAATACATGATGAAAGAGTGCAGTAGTTTTCGACAGCCCTGCTGAGAAGAGACAAACCTTCATGAAAATGGCATCAGCAGCAGGAACGCTCTCAAACATATCACCACCCACATGCTCCACTCCTGCAGTTACCATCGCGCATTAGTATATTCCAATAAACAAAAAAAACCAAATAATCAAAGCTTATGGAATCAAGAAGACGAACTTGGAAGCGGCGGGGCTTCAGAAATAACATGCGGAAGATCAAAATTAATTCCTCTAATCCCTCCATATTTGGCGGTAATCTTCCCCAATGTCGCTCCCACACCACCGCCGACATCAACCAACGAACCCAATCCATCAAAACCCTCATAAATCTCCAACAATTTGTTGGTAATAATGGTCGAATGACCGGACATCCCATTGTTAAACACCTTATTGAACCTCGGATCCGTTCCGTGGTACTCAAACGCCGTCATTCCATAGGCCTTATTGAACGGAATACCGCCTTCGATTACCGCATCCTTGAGATGATACCAGCTCTCCATCAACACCTTATCCTGATTCATTAGAGAGAGGGCAGCCATCGAAACCCCATCATCGTTGGGGGTGAGATACTTACAAACAGGAGCGGGGCCGTAGCGGCGCTCGCCGGAAGGGGAGACGGAGCAGGTGATGATAGAATAGCTCGCGAGTAGGCGGAGAATGCGATCTAGCATGATGGGGGCTTGGGGGTTTGAGATGGAGGGGATGCGGGAGGCGATTTCGGCTGGGGAGAGCAGAGCACCGGGGCCGGCAAGGGAGATGGTTTCCAGAAGTTTGAGTTCGATGGCGGCTTTGAGGGTCATGGGGAGGACGGAGAAGCTGATGAGCTGCATCGCATAGAGGCAGGCGGCCTCGTCGTCTCTAGGGCCATCGGCGTTGGTGTTGTGGCTGCCCATTGATTGGGTGGAGTGAGATTGGAGGGGAAGATAGAGGGGAAGGCTGCGAGTGTGTGGGAAGCAGAGTTCGATTTTAAGAGCGTTCTCCCACCAACCGCGCACCTAACGCGGCTGTCGATACACTTGTAATTCGCTTTTAATTATAAGACAAGTTGGGGCAATGGCATTATTGTTAATATGTGTTTAACTGAATTTTTATTTTATATTTTAATATTTTGTTCTCAAAGTTTGATTTTTTTTTTAAGTTTCTCAAAAAAACAATTTCGCTTTTAATTATAAGACAAGTTGGGGCAATGGCAATATTGTTAATATGTATTTAACTGAATTTTTATTTTATTTTTTAATATTTTGTTCTCAAAGCTTGATTTTTTTTAAAGTTTCTTAATAAAAAATTATAATGAGAAATAACTTTTTAAATCAAGTATGATAAAATATAATAACGCTAAAAAATATATATATCATTTTCACTTAAAAGTCACAACTTTTAAAATTTTGAGAGAAATTTATACAAATAACACATAATTTTGGAAATCAAGTATGATAAAATATAATAACGCTAAAAAAATATATATCATTTTCACTTAAAAGACAACTTTTAAAATTTTGAGAGAAATTTATACATATAACACATAATTTTGCGTATTTATAAATCTACTACTTAAAATTTTATAATTATATTTAAAATAGTTTGGTATCAAATGCATATGCATGATATATATTTTATTTTTAAGGAATAAGTGATAGTGATGTTTTGTATGGGATGTCAAAAATTTAAGTATGTTCTATGTAAAAAAATCTTTTTTGGTCAATAGAGGACTGGGAAGACTTTTGGGCTTCTCAGCCAATCAATCAAACTGAGATTCGATGAGTAGCTGGGTACGAGCAAATGACTATGAGTAGTCGAATAAGGGATATTGAACATGCACCACCAATGCACAAATCATCTTATGGATATCCTTCTACAAGCTAAACCAAAGAAGGGTTTGTCCAACAATCTCACCTTGTGTTGTTTCGTCGGTGATGAAGCCTAGCTAGTTAACAATTTACTCACTCTGAAGGCAAACAGGACTTAGAGCAAGCTCTATGTTAGGGCTAGATAAACTAAGAGATGTGACCTGACGAAGTGCACAGAGAATAAAAGGTGAAACATGGCGCCATCAGAGCATAATGTGTTGGAGATAATATTATTTGTGTGTCCATATCAAAATAAGATTAAAAAAAGTAGCTAGAGATCTATAGAAATCTAATTGTAGTTATCTTCATACTAATGATTTATTCAACAAATAGAATATTTGAGGTTTGTAATGATTATTAAAGTGAGTTTATATATTGTAGTAAGTCTTTGAATTTGCAATTATTATAAAGATTTCACTATCATCCAAGAATAAAAATATTTTATAGTCTCTGTGAACAGCATAAAAAATTAAATCCTTCAAATCAGTTCACTAAATGTTTATGTGTTCTATTAAAAAAATAATTGATACCCCCATATCTCTTTTGATTACTAAAATCCAGTAGATGTATGTCTATTCTATTAAAGTTATAGTTACTACCCTATATATATTTTTATGAACTATGTCAAAATTTTAAAATCTTATATAATTTGATATGCATATATGGTCACTTACATGTACTCAATGAAAATGAAGATAAGGTGACCAAGAATAATAAAAAAAAATCCTAAAACTCAAAGTTTAGTAAAACTTTAGTTTAAAACCACAAATCTAAAGCATGGGAAATTAGCCTCTAAATATTTCTTCCATACACAATGAAAATTTTCATTAAAACCACAATAGTGCAACACAATAAAATATAATAAAAAAAATTGAAATGAGTGCCCTTCCTAAATTCTCTTTTTAAAAGCCTCCTTTTGTTCCACACTTTGCTCTCTACACTCACAAATGTCGCTCTCACACTCTTTGAAGGCTAAAATATTCTTGAAAGTTCAAACTCACTCATAATTCCCCTTACCAGTATGTGGTCACCAGTGTCTAACTCACTAAAATCATGCTCAAAATCATAAAAATCACCACAAAAAGACTATTTGGTTGATTGACATGTCGTAACTCAAGGTCTAACACTGTGGTGCTCCTGAATAATGTTGTGGCACTGTACTCTTTATCTTTTTTCCTCCATGGGTGGCTTAGGCTGGTGTCGTGGTGCTCTAGGAAAAGGCACTATTAACATACACATATGTACTATTTGAGGGTGCTGAGGCACCACACCCTCTATTTTTTTCTTCCAATTAACCTGAACTAGCAATACATCAATGTAAACACTGACAATATGGTGCCATATCCTAACTCTAAAGCACTCCTAATTGATGATCTGCTCATAGGAATATGGTTGGGAATTTTCCCAATATAGCACTGTGACACTAGTTTGGTGGTACTATAGCGCTAGTGTTGTAAATTTTTTATTTCCTCCAATTTCTTCTCCTGTGGAATTTTCATGCCCAAAATTTATTGCATCATTACAGCTTTTAGGCATAAAATTGATATTTTCAATACAAGTTATAGATAATTTTTAGTATATTTTCTCACTTAATCTCTACCAAATTTAACATATTACTTATACTCAAGTAATATTTTTATTCAAAGTCATGCCCTTAATTATCTTGGCACCAATTAGTTTATAATCCAATTCTCATTAAATAGAATAATGAGTATATATTAAACTACGCATATATTATTATTAAAAATAAATCAATGCTAACCAATAATATTCTAACTTCTTAGGTTAATATTGTTTTAACACATAATTACTTAGTGCTTTAGGTGTACAATGAGTTCATAGTGAACTTGAAGTTACTGACTTCAAAGATGATTAGATACCACAGGACATCTTCAAAGCCAATGAATAAAAAAGTTAGTCCATTTGGATATCTGCAAACAAGAATTTTGAGTGGAATAAAAGGCGATAAAATCAATATTAAAGGCACCTTATCTTCTATCAATTACTTGTTGACACATAGACTTACATTGAAATTTTCCATCCATTTGCTAAAGATGATTGATATATTTTACAAGCCTACATATATTACTTCATTCTTATCCTGATCTCTTTATTTTTTTGGTGTCTAACACTTATAGAACTCATCCACTCGAGTTTGCTCAACATCAATAATTTCCATAAAATATTAGAAATAATTTAATGATTATCTACCATTTTAAAATCAAATATATGATTTATAACCACTTAACAATATTCAAAGATTGTAAAACCCATCTATCCTTGATGCTTGGAATACAATCAAGTTCTGCTCCCCTGTTTATGAAAAGATCTGTAATGAGTAGCGTAGAAGTTACTCCCGAGGGGGTTCTAAAA
>NW_018164646.1:232106-232889 GCF_001263595.1 Phalaenopsis equestris
ACAAGCTTTTATTTGAGTTGAATATAGTTTGGGCAATGAAAATTAACTTGCTCAGTTATTCTGTCCAAAATATACTTACTCCTTATTCTAATATATCACATGATGGACTCTACTTTCTTGTCATTTGCACATTGCAAAATGTTGTTGCTTTTAAAATGAGACATTGACAATAGTTGTTCAGTCTGTAGCACACTCAATTTAAGTCTCATTTACTAATCTCGATAAATTGCCCATTAATAAGCTTTGTAAAGCTTATTAATGGTTCTATAAGACTCAAAATTAATTAGTAGACAGGTTGTGCTCCTCAATAAGCTTGTTTGAATAGTTTAAGGTTTATAACTCATTAATTACATAAAGTTTATTTATATTTTAAACTAGTTCTTGCTTGTTTGAAGTTTAATAAACACAAAATGAATTAAGTATTGAGTCAAAACTAACATCATAAATGTGAATTGAAATGGCTCTAGCTTGAGCACTATGACAAGCTCAAATTGAGCTTAAGCAAAATTCGAACAAGCTTTTGTCAGTGAGGCTTTGCTTAATTCACTTGCAGCCGTAATACTAAGGATATTTCATTCATTGTTTTTTTTTTTGCATAGTATTTCATACTAATATTATATTAACATTAACTCATATAATTATTAGAAAAAAAATTAATTATAAATACATACATGCATATATATATATATATATATATATAGAAAGAAAGAAGCGTGGGAGAGCGAAAGAGAGGGAGAGCAAGGCCTATGTGAGGGAGAGGGAGGAGGTAGAGGCATGAGTTAT
>NW_018164646.1:232955-240696 GCF_001263595.1 Phalaenopsis equestris
TATATATATATAGGTTTTTTTTTCTTTTTTACTTAGTCTTAAGAGAAGCAAAGCACCTCTCAAATGATTCAGAAACACGGAAAGCGTGTTGAACTTTTCTTGATTGAAAGGAGATTCCTTTCTCTCAATATAATTAACCTGTCAAAATTAATGCTTTACTACGCTTTTATTAAGCAGCACTCTTTGCGTGGGCATGGCATGTGTTGCCTCAATGAAATTGTATATATGTTGCACTTCATTACTTTTTTCCCTTAACCAAAAAGGAAGAAAATTATTTAAAAGAGTTTGGTTGCTTATGTTTGGAGATTGAAGTAATAAGATTGAATTCCTTTGTGTTGGGCAAATGGAGGTGGCCGCCCGTCGCTTTGTGGTGACGCCCGCTTCGCTCCGTCAACTACCCTTCGGGTGACCCGTGAGATCATTAAGATGAGCCGGCTTTGTAGCCAGGAACAATCGAATCTCATTTCTTGCATGTATTCACACGGCATGTGTGGCATGATTTCTAAAATATGCATAAAACTATTGATTTTTGCATGTTATTCAGTTGATTCGCCCGATCAACCCCCACACCGACCCAATTGGTGTGGCTAGCAATCTTTTATCCACTTGTCTAATTAGCCGCACTAGCCCAATCAGATTGATCAACATGTTCCTTCAGCTAGCCTAATCAGCCCCACTAGCTCGATCGACGCGACCGACAATCTTTTATTGACTCACCTGATCGGTCGCACGGTCCTGATCAGATTGATCAATTTGTTCTGTCGGTTCGCCTGATCTGCCTCACCGGTTCGATTGGTGTGACCGACAATCTTTTGTGGACTAGTCTGATCGGCTGCACTTGATCAATCGAATAGATCAATATCTTTCGTCTGCTCTTCCGCTCGGCCCCACCGGCCCAATCAATTTGACTGACCATTTCTATTGAATGTTTCAAATCACATGTTTGGTTCACGTTGTCTGCATTAGTACATTCACACTTTCACCCTGTCGTACATTTATGACCATATCCTCTCATATGCTTCTAACGAGCGTTCGTGCCTCTCATAAGTATATCACTCGACCAACTTGATTTGTGGCATCTTCGCGTCACCGTGCCTAATGTCACGAGCTTCCACACTCACACTAATATCCCCTCACCTGTTTGCTTTGCATGCATCTTACATGACCATGACGTACATGTGGTTTGCTTGTCACTGTCACACACACTCATTCAACATCCACATGCCCTATTCAGAGGTGGCTTGCAGACCAAGTTTACCTGATGTGTAATTCTCCCCAGTGAGAATTACTTTACCTTCACTTCTTAAGACACCGCATCAGACTGTCGTATGTTTCCCTCCGAGTCAATGCCTACATGACACACTCACCCTCCGGGTCACTGCCTCCACGACACACCCACTTTTTTTGGGTCACTATCTCCATTACACACCCATCTCTCCGGGTCACTGCCTCCCTGACACACCCACCCTCTAAGTTACTGTCTCCTCGGCACACTAACCCCCACTTGTGTTGTATATTTTGCATGCACCACTATGCACTGTCGGTGCATTCATCATTGATATATGTCATCGTATACTAGTGACGAATGTTTGTTATCTTGCGACATCACCCTACACTATCACATTACACTGGGTCATGTTGCATTTGCATGTGCATTCTCCAATTGTCTCTACGACAAACGCGACGACTAGTATTGCCCGTGAGGATGTCTTAGTGGGCAATACTAGCTATCGCACTGTGGACCAGCACGCGTATGTTGTGCTAAGCTTTCAATGAATCTAATAAGTGTCACTTAGGCTCTTTATTTTTTAGGAACTATTTTAAAAGTATAAAAATTTACAATTTTTTATTACTTTATGCATCATAGTTTCAAATCTTATTTGAATTTTCTTGTATTCGTACCTTAGACCATATGTAAGGTCAACCTTTTAAGAGTTTCGATAAAACTTATATCTAGTGGACTCTCTTAGAATCCTTGGATCCTTAGAACCGACCCAAAGACGGTGACCCCATCAAAATATATGTTAGCCTTTTAACATAACCCTGCACTCACTTAGATGCTATGTTAGGACACTATGTTAGATGGTGTGCTAGGCCAATGACTAAGATGTTAGGTAGTCCTTTTCAATGTCATGGTTATAGGTCTCTGATGGTTTGGTTGCCTTAGTTAGGCAACAATTTTTATGTTTTTGGTGTGCTTGCATGCTTATCGATTTTGAAATGCGTGCAATGGTTCCACTAAGCTCTTTTTATGTTTTTGAAATTTTTAACTGCAACTCTTTAATATCAGGTCGATCTTTTTCAGGGACTCATGCCTAATACATGTGTAAGAGGGAGAAGCAAGTAACTCTTTTCTATAGGTTCCACTAAGCTCCTCCAACCATACGTGACTCATATGTGTTGCATGTCAGTAGTTTTTTTCCGCTAACCTTCTTTTAATGCATGACGAGTCTTTTTTTTTATACTTTTTGTATGTAGTTTTTAGAGTCCTAGAAGAGTTTTGTATTATAAATAAGGTACGGGTACTGATTCCGAGACACCAAGAATTCGGAACCACGTGACGGGAACCGGGAGCTACTTGCTCGTATCTCGTACCTTACTTCTAAATTTTATTAATGTATAGAATTAGGACCTTCTAAATTTCATTGATGTATAGAATTAGGACAATGTATGTACTTATGTGGTGTCTGATTGTCTTTTACTGTTTATGGAATATGTTGCCGATCCAATGACACCCAACATTTTATTAGTTTTTTTATTTGTCTTGCTTTCCATGTCTTTCTTGCATGCTTGTGTGCTTGAAATTGGTTTCACCCTTTTTACCTAGTGCTTTTGTTTGAAAATCGTATGAATCACTTAGGCTCTCCAAGGACCTAAATTTCTAAACTTTCTACAAAAATTTTAACTATGCCCTGTACATGCAATACACCATCTATGTAAATTATTCTATAAGGATGTAGGTAAGAAGCTACTCTCATTTGATAATACTCTATCATGCATTCCTCTATTCTATCTTCTCAATTTATAAAACACGTCTCTTAACGAGCCAAACAGAAACTGTTCGTGAACAACGAGTCATTTTGACTGCCCAACTTGTACCAAAGAACCTAAGAACATCCCTCTTTGCTCCCCACTGGACAAATTCCTCCCTCTCTGGGCCGCCGAATACTAGATTAAAATTTTAGTTGTTTCAAATATTTGAATGAATAAACTCTATTAAAATAATGCTACCAAACTTATACCTGCGGGCTAAGTTTGCAGTTCTAAACTTCAGCTCTAAATCTGGACCTATCAAATCGACCCTGATGCGATCAATCCGTCGAGCATGTGCCTCGCACTTCATTTAAACATAAACAAACAAGCGCGTTCGACCGGCACAATCAAAATTGGCATTTTTTTGTCAGAAAAGAAATATAAACGATTTGACTTCGTAAAACAGATACAACACGACAACTCAAAAACACAAATAAAAAACAGAGACTGATCAGATCAGCTACAGATGGGGCAGAACATCAGACCATTCTCATTACACCCCCCCCCCCCCCTCCCCCCCCCCCCCCCCCCCCCCCCCCCCCCCCCCCCCCCCCTCCCCCCCCCCCACCCGCCGGCAACACCAGCTTCCGGCTTCCGCTGCACCTAAAACATGGCAGAAACCTCACCCCACCGCATCCATCGCATGCCCCGCCATGCCTGACCTTCGGCAACCCTTCGACCAGAACTCCGAGGCCACCCTCCTCATGAATCCGCAGCACTTGCTCCGCCCCACCTATGTACCTCCCTCGCACAAACACCTTCGGCAAATCAACCTTACCGGCCATCAGCCCACGAAGCTCTTCTCGAAATCCGAGATCCATTGACACATCGCGTTCCAGAATCCAAACACCGAGACTCTCGAGCGCCGCCCGAACTGCGTTGCAATCCTCGAAGGTCTTGCGGATGCCGCCGAGTGTCGTGGTGTAGAGAACCACGGCCTGCTCGCCTCCCGGAGGGCAGAGCCTCTCGAATGATTCGAGCGAGCGGCAGCGCGGTTGGATGGTGGTGTTGGAAGGGCGGAGAACGTTGGTTTTCTTGGTGGGATCGGGGAAGTGAAGGGAACGGTGGGCGTTCTCTTTGCCTGGGTTGAGGGGTGTGGTGGGTTTTAAGGGTTTCAGAGGGGTGAGGGGATCGAGACCGGCCATTAGTTCCCATGAGTTGATGATTTCAGGTTCGGGGCGGCGAGGAGGAGCAGGGGAGATGGAGCGAGGTGGTGGCGGAGGAGGAGGAGGAGGGGAAGGGGGAGGGGTTTGGTGAGGAGTTGCAGGGTCGAGGGTGGAGAGGAGGCCGTATGTGGTGGAGGTGAGGGAGACGATGTGATGGCCGAAGGTGGGGGTAATGTTGCCGGCGTCGTCTTCGAGAAAGGAAGAGGAGACGCAGCCCATGGGAGAGAGGTTGAGGAGATGAGGAGAGGGTAAAGGGAGCTTCTTGTGGGGGGGGAAGGGGGGAAGATCAGGGAGGGGGAAGGATTTCAAAAAATTCGAACTTTGGGACCGGCTGCGGCACATTTGTGGTGCTCTGCGCTTGAATTGGGGGTTTGAGTGCGCGTGGTGTTGTCGCGGAGCGGAAAGGAGAATTTTTTTAGTGAAATAAAAAAACTATTTCTGTTAGTACATGATATGGTTTCGATTTACGACGAAGATTTTACTTTATTGAAGATTTGGTTTTGTTATTGCATCGTGGGGTTGGTTGAATTGATGTGTATTGTTTATTGGTGGACTTAGGATGTCTAATTATTGTCTGCGAAGATCGTACACATATGACAGTGAGTTTCACTATCATACACCAGGGATGCGCCACTGTGATCAGAGAGGGCATGCATAGCTATTCTCCACACGCAATAATCGCTCATTTAGGACAGGGTTGGTGGTCGGAAACTTATTTTAGGGGAGTTACGGAAGTATAAATTTGAAGAGGGCTTTAGTGTTTGCTTGCTAATTTGGATGAGGAAGTTGTTTGCTTTTGGACTCAAGATTATATAAGGCTGAATTTTGTTGGCATAAACATTCTATTGTTTCATTTTGTGGCTTGAAGATTGAAATTTTGATTTACCATGCCCAAAGAAAAGGTTAGAGATAAAAAAATTGAATGATGGAATTGAGAAATGTTTCGAAAGGGCGGTGTTTGGCTGCACGATATATTCACGTTAAATAAGATTTATCAAATCTAATAAATCTGAATTTATCACATTTTAGTATAAGATGGGAAGGGATTGCGAGTGACAGTGAATAAATACAGCTTGTAATAAGACTTATGAAATATGAATTTATGTCATATAAATAGTGGAGCGTGAGAAGAATCACTTAGAACATGAGAAAATTGGATTTTGACGGAGCACTGGATTTGTTATTATTATTTTGTGTTTGGATGGGTTTAAGCTAAGCTTGTGATTAAATTCTATAAATAATACGCTACAGAACACCGCCTGAAAATCTGAGCCTAATGCAACATCTCGGGAGTGATCTCTTTTTTTGTAATGATCATCCATATTAATAAGTAGGTCAGTTCATACATTACAGCATTATAAAAAAAATTATGATACTCATTGATCCCATGAGATTTTTTTTTATTTGTATTGCCATTTTTTAGCGTGGGCATTAAAATACTCCTATGATAATATATTGCCCTAATTTTCAATTCTTCGAAGAATGCTTCTCTTTTGGCCGCACTTCCATCAGATTGTCCTTGGTAATGCCTCTGTCAACTTGATTGAGGTTATAGTGATCCAACGAGATCATTCAATTGACTCTAGCGAGCATGACGTCGAATTCACCAAACTTACCCAGCTAGGTGTGATTCTCAAAAAAGTTGTCTTAATTGCCATAATCACTTTTTATTATTGTCTTCAAAAGTGATGTGAGCTTGAGAATTCTTGACATCAAATGATTATTTAGCATCTTAGAGCTACATGAAAATCCAACACATATTTAGGTAATTAAAGTGACAAGTAAATACGTCAAAAGTTCTAGGTAATCCATGTAACGAGTAACAAAAATATTGTGAAAGTTCTAACAATTTCTCCTATCATTTTTTATTAACTATAAATTAGTTCTATAATATATACATTAATAGAGACTCGACTTTAAAGAGTATCTAATAGAGTATTATTTTGTATCCCTAGGTAAGTATACTTGGTTCCCTTCACCTAAGCCAAATGATATATATTCATTTTCATGATTGTTTAAAAGCATTTGCGGCAAGTTGAAGTTGCATTGTGAGTGTGGCATTTGACCTTTCAAATGTGAAACGGAGAAATTTTATCAGAAGTATTTGCACTTTATATATTTACATGATTTTCATCATTTTATATAGTTAGTTTGGAAGATCAAGTCACATATAGAAAATGAAAATGAAATAATAAGATGACTAATTTGAATTTAATTTTCACCAATTTATAATTAGGTTGAGGTCAAATCATATGAAAAATAATTTTTTGGTCATTTGATAGATAAAATTTGAATTTTAATTTTTTAAAAGAAGAATTATAATGATCTCTCCATAAAAACAAAATGGAAGATTTGCATACATACCACTCAATTCCTTATGTATTTACATATCTAACACCTAAACTTCCATTTTTACATATTAACAACCTCACGGATAGGGGTGTAAACGAACGAACAGAGCTTGTGTTCGCGTTCGGTTCGTTTGAAATTTAATTTGTTTGTAATGAACTCGAGTTCGAAATTATTCGTGAAGTCGTTGTTCGTGTTCGTTTCTTAAAGAATGAGTCAAACACTAGTTGTTCGCGAACGACGAGTCAGTTTGACATCCCTAATATTAATATATATAAATAATATATTATATTAATTATATAACTTATATTATATAAATATATAATATCTATATCAGTATATTACTAATATAGTATACTAATATATTATTATTATTAATTTACAATCTATTATAATTTATAAAATTTAACTTTTTAAAATATCATAACTTTTAATATATAACTATTCTAAATTATTTTATATTTTGAACAATAACGATTCAAACACGAATGAACGCATCACTGTTTATGTTTGGTTCATTTAACTAACTGAACAAAAGGAATTTGTTCACGTTCGTCTCGTTTACTTATCGAACGAATCGAACACGAACTCAATGACGAACCGAACACGAACTGTTCGCGAACAACGAGCTTTTTTGACAGCCCTACTTTGGACCTCTCTGTTGAGAGGCAAATGCCCTTTGAGATATGATGATCTACCCTCCACACAATGACCTACTTTAGCCTTAAGATTTAAGATAACTCCTACTGAAATGCTGATGTTATTCATTGGTATGTCCCATCGATAGATCCTAGAACATAGGTAAAATTTTTATAATTAAGAGTGTTATAAGATAACACCTTAGATATAGTTAACCATTAAAACACGCTCCTGTAAAAATGCTAAAGAACCTAGAGCAAAAATAAATTTAAATTCACTGGTTATATATGGAGGATTACTATAGGTTATTTTCATGGATATGCTTGAGTTGTGTTGGTCTAATTCATTTGAACTTGTGTTCTTGACTCATGTTATGGAAATTGCCCTATAAAAGCTCTTCATACCATTTTTATTCATTTGTCTAATACATTTTAATTTACTTTCTCTTTCATACTTTTTTCCATCATCATCCTCACTGCAGTCTTTAGATAAAGGCAACCTGGTGACATTGAAAACAAAAAATTTGCTTGAAAAGAGGGATTATACAAATACTG
>NW_018164646.1:244530-250952 GCF_001263595.1 Phalaenopsis equestris
TAGAGGGGAAGGCTGCGAGTGTGTGGGAAGCAGAGTTCGATTTTAAGAGCGTTCTCCCACCAACCGCGCACCTAACGCGGCTGTCGATACACTTGTAATTCGCTTTTAATTATAAGACAAGTTGGGGCAATGGCATTATTGTTAATATGTGTTTAACTGAATTTTTATTTTATATTTTAATATTTTGTTCTCAAAGTTTGATTTTTTTTTTAAGTTTCTCAAAAAAACAATTTTATAATGAGAAATAACTTTTTAAATCAAGTATGATAAAATATAATAACGCTAAAAAAATATATATCATTTTCACTTAAAAGACAACTTTTAAAATTTTGAGAGAAATTTATACATATAACACATAATTTTGCGTATTTATAAATCTACTACTTAAAATTTTATAATTATATTTAAAATAGTTTGGTATCAAATGCATATGCATGATATATATTTTATTTTTAAGGAATAAGTGATAGTGATGTTTTGTATGGGATGTCAAAAATTTAAGTATGTTCTATGTAAAAAAATCTTTTTTGGTCAATGGAGGACTCGGAAGACTTTTGGGCTTCTCAGCCAATCAATCAAACTGAGATTCGATGAGTAGCTGGGTACGAGCAAATGACTATGAGTAGTCGAATAAGGGATATTGAACATGCACCACCAATGCACAAATCATCTTATGGATATCCTTCTACAAGCTAAACCAAAGAAGGGTTTGTCCAACAATCTCACCTTGTGTTGTTTCGTCGGTGATGCAGCCTAGCTAGTTAACAATTTACTCACTCTGAAGGCAAACAGGACTTAGAGCAAGCTCTATGTTAGGGCTAGATAAACTAAGAGATGTGACCTGACGAAGTGCACAGAGAATAAAAGGTGAAACATGGCGCCATCAGAGCATAATGTGTTGGAGATAATATTATTTGTGTGTCCAAATCGAAATAAGATAAAAAAAAAGTAGCTAGAGATCTATAGAAATCTAATTGTAGTTATCTTCATACTAATGATTTATTCAACAAATAGAATATTTGAGGTTTGTAATGATTATTAAAGTGAGTTTATATATTGTAGTAAGTCTTTGAATTTGTAGTTATTATAAAGATTTCACTATCAACCAAGAATAAAAATATTCTATAGTCTCTGTGAACAGCATAAAAAATTAAATCCTTCAAATCAGTTCACTAAATGTTTATGTGTTCTATTAAAAAAATAATTGATACCCCCATATCTCTTTTGATTACTAAAATCCAGTAGATGTATGTCTATTCTATTAAAGTTATAGTTACTACCCTATATATATTTTTATGAACTATGTCAAAATTTTAAAATCTTATATAATTTGATATGCATATATGGTCACTTACATGTACTCAATGAAAATGAAGATAAGGTGACCAAGAATAATAAAAAAAAATCCTAAAACTCAAAGTTTAGTAAAACTTTAGTTTAAAACCACAAATCTAAAGCATGGGAAATTAGCCTCTAAATATTTCTTCCATACACAATGAAAATTTTCATTAAAACCACAATAGTGCAACACAATAAAATATAATAAAAAAAATTGAAATGAGTGCCCTTCCTAAATTCTCTTTTTAAAAGCCTCCTTTTGTTCCACACTTTGCTCTCTACACTCACAAATGTCGCTCTCACACTCTTTGAAGGCTAAAATATTCTTGAAAGTTCAAACTCACTCATAATTCCCCTTACCAGTATGTGGTCACCAGTGTCTAACTCACTAAAATCATGCTCAAAATCATAAAAATCACCACAAAAAGACTATTTGGTTGATTGACATGTCGTAACTCAAGGTCTAACACTGTGGTGCTCCTGAATAATGTTGTGGCACTGTACTCTTTATCTTTTTTCCTCCATGGGTGGCTTAGGCTGGTGTCGTGGTGCTCTAGGAAAAGGCACTATTAACATACACATATGTACTATTTGAGGGTGCTGAGGCACCACACCCTCTATTTTTTTCTTCCAATTAACTTGAACTAGCAATACATCAATGTAAACACTGACAATATGGTGCTATATCCTAACTCTAAAGCACTCCTAATTGATGATCTGCGCATAGGAATATGGTTGGGAATTTTCCCAATATAGCACTGTGACACTAGTTTGGTGGTACTATAGCGCTAGTGTTGTAAATTTTTTATTTCCTCCAATTTCTTCTCCTGTGGAATTTTCATGCCCAAAATTTATTGCATCATTACAGCTTTTAGGCATAAAATTGATATTTTCAATACAAGTTATAGATAATTTTTAGTATATTTTCTCACTTAATCTCTACCAAATTTAACATATTACTTATACTCAAGTAATATTTTTATTCAAAGTCATGCCCTTAATTATCTTGGCACCAATTAGTTTATAATCCAATTCTCATTAAATAGAATAATGAGTATATATTAAACTACGCATATATTATTATTAAAAATAAATCAATGCTAACCAATAATATTCTAACTTCTTAGGTTAATATTGTTTTAACACATAATTACTTAGTGCTTTAGGTGTACAATGAGTTCATAGTGAACTTGAAGTTACTGACTTCAAAGATGATTAGATACCACAGGACATCTTCAAAGCCAATGAATAAAAAAGTTAGTCCATTTGGATATCAGCAAACAAGAATTTTGAGTGGAATAAAAGGCGATAAAATCAATATTAAAGGCACCTTATCTTCTATCAATTACTTGTTGACACATAGACTTACATTGAAATTTTCCATCCATTTGCTAAAGATGATTGATATATTTTACAAGCCTACATATATTACTTCATTCTTATCCTGATCTCTTTATTTTTTTGGTGTCTAACACTTATAGAACTCATCCACTCGAGTTTGCTCAACATCAATAATTTCCATAAAATATTAGAAATAATTTAATGATTATCTACCATTTTAAAATCAAATATATGATTTATAACCACTTAACAATATTCAAAGATTGTAAAACCCATCTATCCTTGATGCTTGGAATACAATCAAGTTCTGCTCCCCTGTTTATGAAAAGATCTGTAATGAGTAGCGTAGAAGTTACTCCCGAGGGGGTTCTAAAATCTTTTGCTTAATAAGTTTGTTGAAAGGAACGACCTGTTAACGCAACGACTTACTCAAGAAAATATACAAAAAAATGGGTAGTATAAGACTTGAACTTAAGCCAATAATAAGAATTCGTTGGAGAGACTTTAGAAAGAACCTTTAATTATAGTTTTTAAAATTCAAAAAAAAATATGAGAATTTGTTGAAAAAATACTCTAAATGTTTTGTCCAAATAAGTTATACTCTACTAAGCAACTTGAAAGTAATATTCCTTGCGAGCTAAGATTAACATCTTGCTATGATACATACTTGACTCAACAATCATTTATCACATTAATCCACTACTAAGGAAACTAATATTTTTGTATAGAAACATATGTCCCATAATTTTTTGTTTCAAAGTAATCCAGTGGATTTTTTATAACTTATACTTGCAAGATCTATGAGGTATGTTATGAATGTAATTTCTTTTTAGTAGGTTATATTGCTACTATAATTATTATGTGGCAAACATAATTTGTTCTTAAAAAACCAAATTGGAAATAGATTTTTATTATATTCAAACAATGGCATGAAAAGGGTAACATTATAGTTTATCGAATGACAAAAATTAAGCATTGTTCGAACTCTAATTACCCCTTTCTCATCATTTTCATCACCTTTAGAATCGGAATTCTCAGGTATTTTTTTAAATCACTCTGTTCACCCATTCTAAGGGGATAGTTTAAGCATTTCATAGATTGTATATGACTCCACAAGTTGATGTCTTCTAGAGTGTATTCCTCTGTGTGGCCTTCTTAAATAATGACCCCATAAAATTTTAGAGGGTATTCACTATGGTAATCTACCTACAAACTCATTGAAGTTACTCTTGAAGATTGGTACTCTTAGTGCCCGTTTGGGGCAACTTATTTAGGTGTGGTGGTGTTTTGAAAACGCTGCCGTGGTGTTTGTTTAAAGCGTGTGGCCCAACTTTTTTAAAATGATGATAATCACGTAATTAATTTCCTTCTACACATCACACGCAGGGCTCCTCTTGCGTTTGGCGTTTGTTATGGTTCTAATTCCTCCCGTGCCCCTGCAATATCTCCCCCGCGCTCTCCCTCACCATCTCCTTTCCCGATTTTCTCCTTCGTAAACATCGATTCTTCGGGTGAGATCTATATGTTACAATGTAACCTGGTTGGTTTTTTACTGGTTTGATCTTCTCTGGTTGGTTTTATGTCACTCGATTCGATTATCTTTACTTTTTTTACAAGAATTGGTTTTCTTTAGGGTTGACTTTAGCCCTCGTCATCTCCTTTCGCGATCTTCTCCTTCGTAAACATCAATTATTTGGGTGAGATATATATGCCGCAATGTAATCTAGTTGGTTTTATACTGGTTTGATCTTCTCTGGTTGGTTTTATGTCACTCGATTCGATTATCTTTACTTTTTTTACAAAAATTGGTTTTCTTTAGGGTTGACTTTAGGATGCCTTTGCTGAATTATTTGGGAATGCGTTCATGGAAATGGATCTTAGGCATTTCTTGAGTTTTTTCTGTAATTTTTTTAGGTTTTCTTCGATTTTTTTTAGGGTTTTCTTGAGAAAGGCAGATGAGCAATGGGGGAAACTTTGGTTCGAAATGAAATTTTGGTTCGCAATGTGGGAAACTTTGTTCTTCCCGTCTCTGTTCTTTTATGCAAAATTTTGTTTCGAAAAGTGGGAACTCAACTAGTTCGATCTGTTGCTGTCCGAACTGTTGGAACTGTTTAACTGCTTGAATGTGCTTCAATGCGTCCCTTTTATATTGTTCATCAAGGAATATGCTTCAATGAATGTGCTTCAAGACATTCCCTGTTATATTGTTCTCAGTTACTTTTTAGCATTCCCTGTTATACTGTTGGAATTGTTTTATAAGCCTTTTCTGTTGTACTTCAATGGAATTCCCTATTATGAAAAGTGGGAACTCAGCAGTTCGAACTATTGGAATTTTTTAGTTGCACCTATTATATTATTTAGCTCCACCTGTTATATTGTGCCTGATTGCAATGTTGCTCAATTATGGGGACCTGTTTAACTGCACCTATTATATAGAATGTTGCTCCTGTTATAGCCTGGAATTGTTTAGTTCTCACACATTACACTACCAACAATCATGAGAATTCGATATTTTCCCAGATTGATAGTGCAGATGAGGACAGGAGTAGCCAGAGTTTGAAATTAAATATTTTAATATTTCTAATTGTAGTTGTAGTTTTACTTGTCTTTGTACTTTTTTTATTTCTTCTGGTGCTCACGAGAATGTGAGAACTGTATCTCATCTTTTGGAACTGATCTGTGATGATTGTATGATTGTATGCTTCTGCACTATTGTTCTACCAATAAGCTATTCTGAATAAGCTGCTCCAAACAGTTTTATCAGACATGGGCAGGAATGTCATTTAATCACCAATAAGTTAATCTGAATAAGCTGCCCCAAACAGCAAGCCATATTATTATGATAATTTATAGATTATCAGAATAATCTGTTTAGCAACAAATTATAAATAATCAACAGCTGCACCAAACAGACCATTAGTCTTCATGTTAGAATATTCTCCCTCTAATTGCTTCACTTATTAGTATTTAACTTCAAGATTTTAATGTCTTTGATATACTTCACCAAAGTTGCCTTCTACTACTTAATAAAAGCTCAGTAGGTCTCCCCTTTTTGCTTTATTATGGCAAGATTTATCTCATATTCTATTCTCTTATTCTTCTTATTAACAATAGCTCTCATCATCCTTATATAAGACTTCACCAGAACGTAGGGGAGTTTTTAACATGATGCATGCATTTGCCTTCTTGCCAATGACAGAGCATCCTTATTAACATCTAATATCAACCTCTTCTATAAAGCTAAACTGGTGACTAGACCTAGATAATAAGTGAAATGAAGCACTTCATCCATATCGTTGTTCCAGTCTAAAGATGGATCGATAAGCTAGGTTTTTGTCCTCATCTATGCTTAGAAACTCTATGCCCCTCTTCTTAGATGAACTTATTAGAAGTCTTTTAATGGTGGTGAGTATTCTTATGTTTGTTGGGCTCGGTCTTGCCCTCAATATCTGAACTTCAACAACCACTTTCCCTTTCAATTGTGACTAAGTTTTTGAATGACTTCCCTTCATATACTCCTTAACAAGAAGCCCCTTGACATCTACTTGAGTGCCCCAATCCCTCTTAAAGGACCTGGAGTTGACTAGAGTACTTTAAAAACTTCATATGAGATTATCTTAGCTTCCTCCACTATTTCATTTGAATGTATAAGGATAATTTCTTGAGGAGTAGCTTGGCTAACGAAGGAAGGAAGGCATCGTCTCTCATACGCCAAAGAAGAGCTTTGTCATACTTTGGGAAAG
>NW_018164646.1:250962-260148 GCF_001263595.1 Phalaenopsis equestris
GTCGGAGCTTTGTCAGAACTTTGTTGGAGCTTGGAACTTCTCTGGAATCTCACCGGACTCTTCTTCTAAAGGAGAACTTCTTTGATCTTTGGAGAAGGATTGGAGTGAACCTCACTAAAACTTCACTGGAACTTTGTCGGAGATCGGACAATCAAATTGAACGCGTCCTAAACCTTCGTGGAGGTGAGAAATCTTGTAAACCCTTGCAGTTTCTTTCTTTAGAATCCCCGAGTCTGAATGTTTGAGGATTTCATTTTGTTTGTTTTTGCTTATAGAAAACCCCATAGGATTATGAGCTTTTGTGATCCCTTTGTGAATCTAATGAGTAAAACCTACCTATTTTTTCTTTTCTAGCCTGAAATCCAAAAGTTGGGATCGTCGTAATCTTGCTCTGTGCCAGTGATTTTGTCCTCATGACGGAATGAATGAAATACACAATTTGGTCATAGATTACAGAAAGTTTAAAGACTTTGAGGTCTTCTACACCATGAAGGTTTTCCCTATGGAATTTCTTTGTGTCAGGCAACTGGAAGAGACCACTTGTCACTTTGTGAGACACCTACTATATTCCATCATTTAGTCCGAGGGGATGTTAGGATGAGCTTATCTTCATCATCAAGCACTATCTAATCTTTATTTTTTGTGCATGTGTCCATGTTTTCATTGAGTGCATAGTGTGAGTTCAAAATTATATCAATTTTTTTTTTTTGTTTGCATGCATCATCGATCGACCACCCACTTAATTGGCATGATTGGAACTTTCGCCCATTGATTCGATCAATTGATTGTCACCAATCAATCACATTAAATTGACTTTCCTCCATCGATAGATCATCCACATTGGTCTAATCAACCAGTTTTGTTGATTCGAATGATCGTTCGCTACCAGTTTGATCAATTTGATCAACCCTTCTTCGTCGACTCGACTGATCGACCGCCATGGGTGTGGTCGGTTCGACCAACTCTTTTTTATCGATCAACCATCCATATTGGTCCAATCGACCACTTTCATCGGCTCAACTAATCGGCCACCACAGACCCGACAACCTCAACCAACTATTCTTCATCCATCGACAATCCCGACCCTATCGGCTGATCCTCATTGATTGATCGCCTTTGTCGGTTTGATCGACTGCTTCTGTTGGCTAGAAAGATCAGCCACCACTGGCTCGATTAGCTCGATCAACCATCCTTTGTTGATCGGCAGTCCCAAACCAATCAACCAATCCTTGTTGATCGACCGCCTACGCCAGTTTGATCAACCACATCCGTCGGCTTGACAGATCGGCCCCACTGGCCCGATCTGCTCATCTGACCATTCTTCATCAATTAATAGCCTCGACCTGGTTGACCGTTCTTCATCGATCAACCACCTACACCGGTTTGATTGATCGCTTTTGTTGGTTAGGCCGATCGGTTACCCTGGGCCCAGTCGTATCAATCGACTCCACTTGAACTTACGGGCACGAGTTATGAAGTGCTAGACAGGAGGAACCACGTGACGAGGACCAGGACCTACTTGCTTGTGTCATACCTTACTTCTAAATCTCTTTGATGCATAAAATTAGGACCAGGTGTGAACTTAAGCGGTGTTGGCCGCCTTTTTCTATTTTTGTGATATGTTGCAGACCCAGCGACGCCCAACCTTTTAGTATTTTGTATCTTGCTTGCTTTACTATTTTTCTTGCATGCTTGTGTGCTTGTAATTAATTTCGCCCTTTTTATCTGGTGATTTTTTCTTGGAATTGTGCGGATCACTTAGTTTCTTTAGGACCTAAGATTTTATAAACTTTTGATAAATGTTTAAAAATAAAATTTTGAGACTAATTAAAATTTAAGCTTAAAATATTCAGAATTTTTCAAAATTTGCACTTTATTTTTTCATGGCCTTCGGGTCGATTTAAAAATGGTTTGCATGCATGGTTATACACCCAATCATAATTAATAGAGCCTTCATGCTTAGGACTTGAATAGAAAACTACATCATATTGCATTTCCCGAGGAAAAGTCCCCGTGCTTCTCTAACCCGATTGGCCCAACATAAGTTTTATACTTAGGTGGTTGTCTAGCACGCTTAGGGTGTTATAGGCTTCCCCGACCCAGACCGATGTAAGTCTCATTTCTTTCCACTTCAGCAACATTCTCATCACTTTGATAGGTATAATTCCCACCATTTCTCTTTCTACCTACATAGGGTCAAAGGATTATAGTTTCTTTCTTTTGGCCTTAGAGCTATTAAGGTTCCTTTAAACAGCGCAATTCACTGATTACTAACAAGGCGGTCTCTAATCGTGTTGGGTTGATTACCTTCACGACCAGATAGAATTGGTGTTCCAATAGCCTAGGATGGCGGATCGATAGTATCTTGACCTTGTTTTCTCTACCCGATTATGATTACTCCACCTCTCCTTTACTACCTACTTTAAGCCCGTCACTCCTTTTGACGCTTCGTTGAAGCCGTCTTGTAGGCCCTGATTGTGTATAGGTCATAGCCCATTTGGAATATAGTGATTTTCCATCTACCCTTATGGTCTGGTTTGGTCTTGGAAGCATAATGTGGACCCTATGAGATGACTCGGTCATTTTATAGGCCTTGGTTGCCAATAAACTATCATCTGTATGAAATTGTGAGAGATTCACGCTTTTCTCGTATTGATCGGTACAAGCATTGAAGGTATTGTGATGCTCCTGTGAGATAACATTCCTTTGTGACACCCTTTACTAGTTGTTATACAAGTGTAAGTAGGCCCGTTTAATCAAGAGCATTCTTGAGCACCCCCCAAGATGTAATTAACCGAAGGGATACATCCCTTTGGGAGTTGCTCTTGACCCCATAAGAAGCACACACACTTGAATCTCTGGTTGTGGTTTGCTTTTGTAAGTCTTCCTCGCAGATATGTTTCGAAGGCATTTTTAACTTGATCCCATTTTGGACGTACCCTCTTGGGCTACCACTCAAAGTTTACTCCATGAAAGTTCTCACGTACTTTTTTCTTATTTGTCTTCATTGTTGTATGTTCTATATAATTTTATTCCTCTCTTCTCTAGATGATTCATATGATCTGGAAGAGAGACTTACTTGGAAAAATAAATTATACGACAATGGACAAGCTGACGACTCTTAAAAAAGGAGAAAAAGTGACAAAAATAAACATATTATCATCACTCCCTTTAACTACACTAAATAAATGGGCTAAAAAGTTAAAAAAATGCTAAGCACATCAAGAAAATGGAGCAAAATATAAACAAAGGAATGAATATGATGCTCACAAGCTAGTATCTTTCTTATTGTAACAACATCTAAAAACTTCCTCACTATGAGATCCATCTCCTTGATCCTCTCTTAGTGATTGAGTTCTATAAAAGATGGTTTCAACTTGTTCTTTGTATGGGAATTTACACTAAGCTAAGTTCTTATCGGCCACCCTTTCACAGGAAAGGCGAAATAAAATTTTCTCTTTCAATCATTCATCTTATTCTCAATGAAGTGCAACTTTACCTCAGTACCGGAGAACTTGATGAACCCATCCTTATAAGCCCATATGGTAAAATTAGTTTTGAAGAGGTTGATTTTCCATGACTCCTTCATCCTTCTCATGAAAAGCATCAACATGATCATCCTAATAAATGAGTTTGGCATGGTCTGGGCTGGGATGATGCACTAGAAATATAAGATGTTGACCAATTTCTAGCATTGTGAAATTCATAGTACCAACTTAAACTGACTATGGTACCATAAGAGCTCCTTATCATACAAGGTGTTACTACTCCTCTATCCTCTTTGCCTATAGATGGATTCATAAATCAAAGATTTAGTCATGTTAAGTGGATGATACATCCATAGTTGTCATCTTTGACTTTCTTAGAAGCTCGGCCTTTTTGAATGTCAAACATCTAGAGTGAAACTTGAAAGTAATCAATAATGTAAAAAGATAGAAATAAATTAATAAAATGATAAACATAATAAGAAAATTATTGTAGAAATCCCTTATAACGGGAAAGAAATCATAATTATAGTAAGGGTAAATTTGTGAAAATTAAGATGTCAAACTCAAAATTTTTATTTAGCAAAGCCATTAAATCATTCTTCAAATCTAGGCTCCAAAATCAAGTTTTTTTATTCATTCAAGATATATCCTTTATTACAAATAACTCCATTAGAGCAAGGCATGTAACAGAGACATAGACAATAAACAAACCACTAAAGAGGAAAGAGAAACTCTAGGCGAGACCCAAAATGCTATTTGTTTGGATTCAATTAGATTGACTAAGTTGCTTCAACAAGAACTCTCTCCAAGCTTTAAATTGAGCTAAAAAGATCGGATTCAGCTTGTTCCTGAAGTCCTGTGAATATATCCTTTAGATCAGCCAAGTTGGCCATTAGTCTCTTAAAGACTCATTTAGTTAAAATATTTCATGCTTTAGCTTGCCCTTATGGTACATATGCTGAATCAAATCAGTAACTAGAACAACCTTGAGAGAGCATCATTGCAAACCTTCCTAATCTTGTTGGGGCATTGTAGGGGCCACAACTATGCGGTCGTCTAAATTCTCTCCCGTAGTGTCCATCTCACTCATATCCTTAACAACACAAGGAAATCCATGAAGAAGTGGTAGATTGACCTATCTCTCAAGCAGATCACTATTTCCTTTAGGAATTTTAGGTATTACTTCAAAATTCTATTCACCCACTTTCTCTGTACAAGAATCCAATCCCATGAGTTTTTTATAAGTAAAAAGCAACAAAAAAGATAGTAAAAAGTATACAATTTATTTTCAATTTTCATATTGTTCATATTTATATATTTTACCAATCATTTGACTCACAGTTACGCCGAAGTTGTGAAAATGTAAATGGGTCACTCAATCCACAATCAATAATAATTATATGCAAGCACTCTAGTAACTTTACAATAGCATCCTAATCTTGTGAAGTTGAGTCCTCAAGCAGATCACATCTCGACAAATCCAAGTCAATTATCATAGCTCAAAGAAGACTTATGGATAGAAGACTTGTGGGGAGGCTCCATTTAAGTAGAGGTTGAACCCTCCTTTTTCTACTTTACCACCTTCTTTTTCTTCTTATAGCCTTCACAAATTTAATGTAAAAAGAGCTGCAATTGAGGAATAAACTTAGCAACACCCTTTTTTCTTATTCATAAAAATCAAATGGATAAAAATTGAAAGGAGGAATTCGCATCCTTCAACATTTCTATTATTACTCTCTTCTTATTTTTCAGCATGATTTTGTAATAGATAAGGGAATCACAAAACTAAATATGTATGGCTAAAAAGTGATCATATTTAGCCAACGTTGGACTAATAAAATTTTTGGGCTTCTCAACCAAACCCATTGAATTGAGGTCAACAAACAGTCAAGTATAGGTAACCATGTATGAGCAGCCGAGTAGGAGCAACCAAGGTATGAGTATTCTAATAAGAGATACTTAACATGCATCATCAGTGCACACATCATCTGATGAACAAACTTCTACAAGCTAAACCAAATAAGGGTCTGTTCAACAATCTACCTCGAGTCCTTTTGACATTCTTAGCTCGCCGTGGGTAAAGCCTACTTACTCCAAAGGTAAACTAACCTTAGAGCGAACTCCAAGTTGGGGTCGAATAAGCTGAGAGATTTGACCTGTAACTGCCCGGAGAATAAACGGTGAAATGTTGTGTCGTTGGAGGATAGCACGTTAGAGATAAAATTATTATGTGTCAATTAGAATAAAACAATTAAGCATAGTCATAAATCCTTAGGATCAAAATGTAGTCATCACTCATGTATATTTCACGAGAAAAACTCTCGTATATAAAGATGTTGAATTAATGTAAAAAGAGACTGATCACTAAATTGTTATCTATAAAAATAATATAGCATTTCTCGTAATCCCTTCTCTCCCGCCCATTGTGTCTTTCTTCTCTAGCTCTTTTTTTAAGGTGTGAATTCATCGGACGAATCAAAATTCAATAAAAAGAATTTTGTAATACATATGTAAATAGCTCATTTTTATAATACTCAGGTTAAAACTATTAAAAATAATTTATATTTTTTACGATAAATCTATTAATACTTTTGAATAAAATTGTATCCGTCGCCAAATAAATTTTGAACATTGCATATGTCGATATAACGAGTGATATGGCACCAACAAATTTTCATCATCCAACACGAATCTCGATGCAATATTTTGAACAAGAAACATTCAAACTTCAAATAAAAATTACCCAGAGCTTCGATTTCAGCAAACTTATGATAAAATTGACTAGCTCGATGAGATAGACCAAATAATATCAAGGTTAGTCCAATTTGAGTCAAATCAAGTCATGATCAAGTCATTGAATCACAATTAGAAGATTTCTGGACACATTCAGAAGGTTCAACGATATCAAATATGTCAAGTTTATACTCGAATCGAGCATCTCAACAAGATGAATCCAACGAGCCCAAGATCACTCAATTTTGTATCATTAAGACACACAAATGTCCATTAAACTTCGTATGATCGAGGGAAGCTCTTCGGACCGTCTGGGGAGGCTTTGAAAAGGAGCTTAACTCCAACATCATCCCTATCATCGCAGACCGTCGTCGACCATTGCAGTTCACCGTCGTCCACCACCGATCACCGCGGACTTCTATCTACCACCACCGATCGTTCTCGTCTGTCGTCAACCACCGCCAACAACCGTCAATTATCGACGACCACTGTCGATCACCGCTGACATTCGTCGACCACCGCCGACCAGCGTAAAAATTTAATGGGTTTTCCACGTAAAAACTTCTGGTGTCATCACAGGTTGATTTCCTTTCATCTGAGTGTGTGTTGAATCCTCGTGCAACGCCAATGTGTTGAATCCTCGTGCAACGCCAATATGATAATTCATTACTCTATCGCCGTGAATTTTCTAGCACGCATCAATGAGAAAATATTACGTATGTGCAATGCACTACCGACAGTGAACAACACGAGAGAATATGTAAGGAGAGAGTGTGTGCAGAGAGGCATGTCCAAAGATTAGTTGTTGTCCATAGGTCTCTTAAATAAAACATTAATATCATAATTAATTTATTGATGTAACAAAAGAAATATTGATACGCATGGAATATTATTTTGAAAGTTAGGTGTGCTTATTAAAATTTAATTATTTAAAGTGCGTGAGTAGTTGGATATTTCTGATTTGATTTTGTGGAGCTGGTTGGGCTTCAATCACGGCCGTACAATTGTTCAACTAAAAATATTCGGTAGGTAAGGATGTGATGCGCTTGCGTTCAAACATTGAGTTCGTGGCCTGACGTGTATCATATTTTTTATTAAACTATTTAATATAATATAATATATTAAAACATTTGTTCTTTAAATTTGCATATTTTACAATAATTTTGGGCAGTTTTTATGTGCGGCGTCATTTTTTAAAACGCCACCTAATCATTTGGTTTGCGTGGTTTTTTAAAAAGTTGTCTGTTGCGTTTGAGTTTTTTGCACTAAACGCAGGCCGCATGTCAACCCCTCCTGAAACCCACAAGCTGCCTCAAATAGATCTTTAATAATAACTGTAAATTTAATTAATAAGGATATTATAATCATTTAATTTTTTTACTGAGCTGAAAATTTTAAATTTAAATATTCGTCTCCCTTAATTTTTTTTATTTTATTATTATTTTTAAAATTTTTATATCAACATGGAATGAAGGGATGGATGAAAACATTAAAAAAAAAAAAAGGCTTTAGCCAGTCAACTGTTGAGCATGAAGGCATGTGCCTATCCTTATTTTATTAGGGGGAGTTGCAGTTGTGTAATCGTGAGACTTGAAGTGTGCTAAATTTGATAACTCTTCAAAATGTGTCTAAATTTGATGTATTGTCCAAAGGTTGCCTCCTTTCACAAGTCTTCTAAACATATTTTCGTTTCTAGAGGTCATATATTTTCGTTTCTAGAAAACATATTTTCGTTTCTAGAGGTCATAACCACCCTCTTTAGACAATAGGTGCCTCAAATACCTCTTCAAAATTTGGTTAAATGAAGAAAACCGCCAAATAATTGGCTCTGACGTTTAAGGGTGGGGCCTCTGGCGCTTAGGCGCAGCCTTCTCTATTTCACCGGCGCTTAGGCGCCAAAACATTTTAGCATAATTTTCACCTATTTGCTTCAAATTTGATCATTTTTCACTCCTTTTAGCATTTTTAACCTTTTTACTTGTACCTGAAAGAAAAACACACAAATATCTTCCATTAAAGCACAATATCTCAAAATTAGGTATAAAAATGCGTCTAAAAATACTATATATTTTAGGTGTATCAGTACTCTACATGAATGTTGTAGGCTATAACAGTTGCAACATTTTTTTGTAGAAGTCGTAATTGAAAGTTGTGCTAGTAGTTGGTCATGTAGGTCATAGACAATAGCTTCAAGAGCGTTGATTGACAACAACGACTTTAGTTGGGAGTTGTGATATCGTTCTTAAGTTGTTGGGGAGGAAGTTAGGAGCTATAAAAGTTGTGAGAGCATTCTTAGGCATTTGAGGCTGGAGTTTGGAGTTGCGTGAGCTGTGATGCATGTAAGTAGTAGTTGGTCACATAAGTCGCATCGGTAAGTCGTATAAGCTATAGTTAGAAGTTGCATGAGCTATGAGAGCATTCGTAGGCCATAGAGGTCGGAGTTAGCAGTTGTGTGAGCTATGAGCTACGTAGGTCGTAGTTGGTCTTATATGCATAGTGATGAGCTATAAGAAAAGTCCATAGGCTATACAGGAAGGAGTTAAGAGCTACATGAGCTATGGGCTACACATGTCATAGTTGATCGAATAAACCATAGTGGGGAGTTGTAGTTGTGTTAGTTAGTCATCAAGGCTATGGTAAGGGGATACAATTGCAGTGAATTGCATAGGTAGTAAGTTTTAGTGCGGAGCTATGAGGAGAGAACTTCAGGGGTCCATAAAAGGCAAGTGTATTCTGTTTTGTAAGCAGTTATTGCGTGGAGTTACGATGTATCTGAGGTGTGTTGTTTCACTGTATACGAGTTGCTTGTTGCAACGGCTTTGAGACCTCGTTACACCATTTATGGGTGCATTTCACTGTAGAATGCTTCATTACTCCACAAAATTGGTTGTTACTTCTCAAGGAGCTTCATTACTTTACGGCGTATGCTATGACACTTGTCGGCACTATTTTTGGTGTGGGGTTT
>NW_018164646.1:260248-266534 GCF_001263595.1 Phalaenopsis equestris
AGTTTCTTGACCTCAACCAAAAGTGAGGTCAACAACACCGTAAGGGGCTTTGTTGTAATGAGTGGGGGCCAACCGATAGTGTTGAGTGTGTTCGAAGACCGTTGGTCGATGGTGGTGGGTGGCTATGGAAGCAAAAAGTGTTTGACAGATCTTATGTGCGTGACCACAGTGGAATTCAATTCCTTTTCTCTCGATCCAACTCTAGTTTTATCTCTTTCTTCTCCACCCCTTTTTCATGAATTGAGTATAGTTGTATTAATAAGGTATGAGAGTGACCTCCCTATAAAGAAGGATACTAGACTACTCAATTGTATAGTCCAAAGAGATTCCCTCAATCGGTCAATATTTTATGGACATTTGAGTGACTTAATAATGTCAGAATTGAGTGTACTTGGGCTCGTTGGATTTGTCTCATTGAGGCACTCGATTTGACTATAATCTAGTCAAATTTAGAATCCTTCTTACCTTCCAATGAGCTACTCAAAGCTTCCAAAAGTTGTTCAATGGGTTTATGCGGGCTTGATTTGACTCGTAATAGACCAATTTTGGTGTCATTATGTTCGTCTCGTTGAGCTGATCAATTTGACTATAAGATTGTTGAAATCAGAGTTATGGATGATTTTTAATTTGAGTTTCAATATTTATACCTAAAAAATGCTCTGAGATTCATGTTGATTATCTCGAGATTTATGTGATATGACAAAATTTTGTGGAAGAAGTATCAGTTGCCCCCCAAGTTTTACCTCGGCCCGATCGACATTACACTTAAGTTCGACCAGCTGGTCCGACCCTGGTGATCGAGCACTTCGGCTGACATGCCGCTCCGCTCTGATCCATCAACCACTTCGGTCTGACCGACAGCCTCAGGCCAGTCGACCAATCACTTTGGTCCACTTGGCTACCTTAGCTCAACTTAGCCCGTTGGCTACGTAGTCATTGGCTGACCACCCTGGTCTACCAGCAAATCCAACAACCAACTTCACTTACATAGTTTTTGTTTTGCATATACTTTGTGTGCATTGCATGATTGTCAACTTGATCGATCAACCTCCATCAGTTCGATCACATCAATCGACTACTTTCCGACGAGTCAGTCAATCAGTCAATCAGCCTCTACTGGCCTGATTGATTCGATCGACTATGCTCATTTGGTATGTAGCATTTGTTACATGGTTTTCACAATTCTTGCATTAACACATCCATACTCGCACCTATTGTGCACTTATGAGCATATGTGTTCATATGTTGATAACAAGAGTTCATGCCTCCTATAGGTATATCACTCGACAGACTTTCTCTGTGACATTTTGGTGTCACATTGGCCCATGTCACTACTATTGCATTCACACTAGTCTCCCCTCACCTGTTTGCTTTGCATAATATTTTTGCATAGTCATCATCACATGCTTGAGTTGTATTTTGGTTGTTCAATCATACACTTGCACCACTTGTATGATTATCCTAAGTCAGTGCCCCTTGTGGTGCACCCACTCAGCCAATACCTCCACAGTATACCTGCACCTTTCGAGCCAAAACCTCCCCAGTACGCTCGCACTTTTTTGGGCCACAACCTCAACTACACACGCATTTTTCGGGTCGCTGCCTCCATGACACGCCCATCCCGTCGGACTGCAACCTTTACGAAATGCCCACTCTTTGGGTCAATGTCTCCATGACACACCAAACATTTGGGCGCTGCCCATGAATATATTTCTCAAGATTCGTGTTGACACGTTTCTGATATATATATATATATATATATAGATAGATTAAGATTATAAAGGATCCAATCACCACAAGATAATGGTATCTATATATTAAGATTATCTTGAATTGCAAAAATACTAGAACTATTATCATTATTATTTATTTATTTATGTTAGGGGGGCAATCTCTTAAAATAAGTGCAAAGCAAGTAATCACAAGTAAACACGGTTCCATTTTATTATGCCACTATATTTATGTATACATTGTTATAATTATTTTTAAAATGATATTACCGACCATGCCAAACATATTCCTATTAGCTTTTGCATAATGATAAATATATTATTTGGCTAATTTATGAAAATATTTTATTCATACGGCGAATTACATTTTATTCATATGGTGCATTACATTTATGATAATTAAATCATTAAATAAGCTAATATTACATGGGCCAAGTGAAAAAATCTTAGCATTATTTTTCATTGAGTAATCCATGTTCACTTAAAACTAATCTTAATTTAATAATTTTGGAATAATAATAAATCACATGTCAAAATTCTATTGATCAAATAGAATGTGATGGGGCATTTACATGCATGCCTCCCAATTCGTATGTATTTACATATCTAACAACTAAATTTTACTTTTTATATTTATGCAATCCAAATCTTTCATATCATATAAAAAAATCACTATTTTAACTTTAAAAGGTAAAGTACAGTCTTTCATGGATGGTTAAGGGTGTGTTTGGGACAGCTTGTGCGTTTCAGGATAAACAGCTTATCCTGAAACGTGGTCCGCAGGTCGACCGCGGGGACATACATTTATTGTAAAAATCTAATCGCATTTTCAGATAAGCGGGCAAAACATGTGATCCAAATTTTACCGCAGCGTTTTTAAAAAGACCCTCGCACTTATAAGCTGCCCCAAACGACAAAAACTTTTATGTGCAGACTCCTGACGCAGCTCTACGTGCGGCGCATGGTATTCCTAAGTTATTTTCAAGTTATTTCTGGTTATTTTCAATAACCCATAAATAACCCGAGGTATTTATTTTTTGGTTATTTCTGGGTTATTTTGGAATTATTGAAAATAACTCAGAAATAACATTAAAATAACTCAGGAATATCCTGCAACGCACATAGAGGTACGTCAGGTGTCCGGACAGAAAATGCGCACCCCAAACAGGCCCTAAGTTAGCATATACTTAAAAATTATAGTTTAGGAGTTACAAATATAAATATATTAGAAATTAGTGGTTTTTTATGTAAACCATCCTTTAATAATTAACTATAGCTTATAATTTTCTTAGATGTTTTAGTTTTCATAAAAAAGAACAAGCAAATATAAGGGGTAATTACATGTAGACCACCGAAAACTTGTTATTTACAAATCAGCCGCCCTCTTTCATTTATTTTCAAACTCTCACTCAAATATAACATTTTATGGTAAAACCCAAACCCATATTTTTCATTTTTATCAGATTTTCAATAGTTTAATCATGTCGAATCATGTCATACAGCAGTTCAGTAGTTCAAAAAAAATCACTTGAATGTCGAATTTGTAAATATCAATATTTCGGATGGTTTATATGCAATTATCCGAGGAAAAAAAGGAAAATGTCTTGAGTTACGATCAAACAACTAACTGAAATCGACGTGTGAACGTTTTTTGTGTGCAATAAAGTATTTTTAATATGTAATATTTTAAATTTCAAATTGACTGCTTACTAGCTCTATTACTTCTAATCAGACTAAAGGGATAATTGCATGTGGACCATCCAAAATATTAATATATACAAATAAGTCATCCAAGTGATTTTATTGAACTTCCCAACCAATAAATTTACGAAAAAATATGACATCGGGACTCCGAACGTAGAGCTACGTTCGGATTGTAATAGTTAGGAATATACCGCTGTGTTACAGGAATATTTCATCTGTGTTATTTGTAAAAAATGAACTGTTATTTGAGTACTATGTGATGTTATTCGATTAATTTAAGGTTTTATTATAATATTCTCCCGCGTTACTTGATTTGGGATTACGTTATTCGACATATTCCCCGTGTTATTTCAATTTCCACTATGTTATTGGAATAACACAGGTCTAAATCAAGTAACGAGGGGAATATTCCAATAACACAATAAAGTAATCGAATAACACCACATAATACTCGAATAATATTTCATTTTTTACAAATAACGCAGATGAAATATTCTTATAACACAGCGTGATATTCCTAACTATTGTGATCTGAACGTAGCTCTACGTTCGGAGTCCTGAAGTAATATGCACTCTATATTTACACACCCTACAATATAATTATTGACAATTTGATAAAAATGAAAAACGTGTTACGACTTTCTCATGAATTTTGGTATTTGAGCGAGAATTTGAAAAATCGATAAAAGAGAGGGATTGATTTATAAATAACAAGTTTGGGGTTGTTTGTATGTAATTTCCCAATGAATAAGATGGTATTTTATAAAATATCTCTAAACTATAAAATTAAGAAAAATAATAAATTTTTCCACTAACTACTAAAGATCTCATTGCAATGATATTATTTTATTATAAATCAGTAAAATAATGGAAGATTTTGAGTCAAATGGAATCAGAAGGCGGCTGTACCAAACAATATGTTCAGTACAATCACCCCCACCCAATTAAACATTTATTAGAATATAAAGATAAAAATAAATAATTACATAAATATCATATGAAATATTGGTATTTATAAATTAATCATGAACTATTAAATTGATATATTTATGCATATCACAATCAAATCATTGAGAATTTGATACAAAATTTAAAAAAAAATGTTAGTTGTGATTTTATAATGAATTTTGATATTTGAGTGAGAATCTGGAAAAATGAATGAAAGAGAGGGGTTTATTTAAAAATAATAAGTTCAAGAGATATGTATGTAATTGCATACATACCACTAAGGGTCCGTTTGGGGCAGTTTATTTAGTGTAATGGTGTTTTGAAAACGCACCTGACCTGTTTGAGTAAACTGTGTTTTGTTAGCTCATGTGTTTTCAAAACGTTGAAAACAATGTTTTCACACCACATACCGCACCTATCTAGATGTTGTGGCAGCTTTCTGACAGTAGTCTGGCTTTTAAAAAAAAATTATAATAGTCACCACACCTGACTTATCAGCAGATTATTTTTAATCAGTTTAACAACAGAATATTCAATAAGCTGCAGCTGCCCCAAACAAACCCTAATTCTTATGCATGAGGGTGTACAACACCTAAATTTAACCTTTACATACATACAAAATATATATTTCACTTTTAAAAAAATTAAATTGTGATACTTTTGAGGTGATTTGAAAGAATTGAGTGATACAAACCTGAAATATAAAATTCAGATATTAAATATATAAATATAGTGGAATTGAGTGGTATCTTTGTAAATGTCCCCCAAAAGTAGTGGGGGCATCTCAGTTCATATATTAATCCCTTTTAAACCCATTTAAGATTGATATTCTAAGTAAGGTTAAACTTCTTAATGAAGTTCTAACTTGCATCACTGATGAGATCATTTATACAAATGGGAAACTCAAAATACCATGACTTCTTTTCCAAATCAAAGAAGGCTAGACAAAAAGGATCCTCCCAAGTTATAATGTATGTCCTTCCTACACATTATTACTTGGAATGTTAGGATTTTGAATGATGCGAGAGTCATTAATCATATAATCTATGTCCTTCCTTCACATTATTTTTGATTCGTTGACGAATGATACCAAACCATTAGGAGTACCTTATCAAGTCGAAAGGACTACCTTACAGTGAAACCAAATGCGAACATGAGGACACATTGTGACACTTGAAAGAAAAAGAATATCATGAGGAAAGTGCAACAAGGGAATTGTGAGTTTAGGACTGCCATCTGAAGTGGGTTTAGCCATATTGCTTCAATCATGGGGAAAGAAGATTCAAGAAAAGATTCAAAATAAGAAAATCAACTTAAGAGATTCTAGAAGGTTCGACCAAATTCTAGAGAATATTGGAAGAGGAGAGCTTCAAGAGAAACTCTAGGGTAGTCTGGAAAGTTCTAGAAGTATGTCTACAATATAGAATCATCTAGAAGTCAAAACATTATAATGTAACATAGAAAGTTCTATAGGTCTTGAGGGAGGACTATAATAGTGAAGAACCCAAGGTTTGCAAATAATCAGGTATATAAACATTCATGCATTAGTGAAGTGTTATGTTCTTTTAATAACCACTTCTTACTTAGAGAGTTTTGTATTTCCAAGTTCAAGCATTGCAAGAGTTAGACTGACTTGACGCTTAGAAATAGCGCTAAGGCCTCATGGGTAATTTGAGAGAAGTTGGTTCATGACAACATACCTCCTTCCTCAAAAATAGACTCATTAGAGCTAAAGAGAAGGCTTTTTAATTGGTTTACAAAGCAAAGAAGAAACATATTGAATCTCATGTGCCAAATTTTAAACGCCTTTTTATGTAAAAACCATTAAACAAACCAGATAGGTAGAGCTGTGAATTTAGCTCGAAGATTTTTAATTACTCAAAAATTGATTTGAATTTTGGCTC
>NW_018164646.1:266634-271786 GCF_001263595.1 Phalaenopsis equestris
GAACCTTTAATTATAGTTTTTAAAATTCAAAAAAATATGAGAATTTGTTGAAAAATACTCTAAATTTTTTGTCCAAATAAGTTATACTCTACTAAGCAACTTGAAAGTAATATTCCTTGCGAGCTAAGATTAACATCTTGCTATGATACATACTTGACTCAACAATCATTTATCACATTAATCCACTACTAAGGAAACTAATATTTTTGTATAGAAACATATGTCCCATAATTTTTTGTTTCAAAGTAATCCAGTGGATTTTTTATAACTTATACTTGCAAGATCTATGAGGTATGTTATGAATGTAATTTCTTTTTAGTAGGTTATATTGCTACTATAATTATTATGTGGCAAACATAATTTGTTCTTAAAAAACCAAATTGGAAATAGATTTTTATTATATTCAAACAATGACATAAAAAGGGTAAAATTATAATTTATCGAATGACAAAAATTAAGCATTGTTCGAACTCTAATTACCCCTTTCTTCTCATCATTTTCATCACCTTTAGAATCGGAACTCTCAAGTATTTTTTTTAAATCACTTCTGTTCACCCATTCTAAGGGGATAGTTTAAGCATTTCATAGATTGTATATGACTCCACAAGTTGATGTCTTCTAGAGTGTATTCCTCTGTGTGGCCTTCTTAAATAATGACCCCATAAAATTTTCAAGGGTATTCACTATGGTCATCTACCTACAAACTCATTGAAGTTACTCTTCAAGATTGGTATTGTTAGTACCCGTTTGGGGCAGCTTATTTAGGTGCGGCGGCGAACGCCGCCGTGGTATTTGTTTAAAGTGTTCGGCCCAGCGTTTTTAAAACGACGATAATCACGTAATTAATTTCCTTTTACACATTGCACGTGGGGCTTCTCTTGCGTTTGGCGTTTGTTATGGTTCTAATTCCTCCTGTGCCCCTGCGATATCTCTCCCGCGCTCTCCCTCGCCATCTCCTTTCCCGATCTTCTCCTTCGTAAACATCGATTCTTCGGGTGAGATCTATATGCCGCAATGTAATCTAGTTGGTTTTTTACTGGTTTGATCTTCTCTGGTTGGTTTTATGTCACTCGATTCGATTATCTTTACTTTTTTTACAAGAATTGGTTTTCTTTAGGGTTGACTTTAGCCCTCGTCATCTCCTTTCGCGATCTTCTCCTTCGTAAACATCAATTATTTGGGTGAGATATATATGCCGCAATGTAATCTAGTTGGTTTTATACTGGTTTGATCTTCTCTGGTTGGTTTTATGTCACTAATCTAGTTGGTTTTTTACTGGTTTGATCTTCTCTGGTTGGTTTTATGTCACTCGATTCGATTATCTTTACTTTTTTTACAAGAATTGGTTTTCTTTAGGGTTGACTTTAGGATGCCTTTGTTGAATTATTTGGGAATGCGTTGATGGAAATGGATCTTAGGCTTTTCTTGAGTTTTTTCTTCGATTTTTTTTAGGGTTTTCTTGAGAAAGGCAGATGAGCAATGGGGGAAACTTTGGTTCGAAATGAAATTTTGGTTCGCAATGTGGGAAACTTTGTTCTTCCCGTCCCTGTTCCTTTATGCAAAATTTTGTTTCGAAAAGTGGGAACTCAACTAGTTCGATCTGTTGCTGTCCGAACTGTTGGAACTGTTTAACTGCTTGAATGTGCTTCAATGCGTCCCTTTTATATTGTTCATCAAGGAATGTGCTTCAATGAATGTGCTTCAAGACATTCCCTGTATAATGTTTTCAGTTACTTCTTAGCATTCCATGTTATATGTTGGAATTGTTTTATAAGCCTTTTATGTTGTACTTCAATGGAATTCCCTGTTACGAAAAGTGGGAACTCAGCAGTTCGAACTATTGGAATTTTTTAGTTGCACCTATTATATTATTTAGCTCCACCTGTTATATTGTGCCTGATTGCAATGTTGCTCAATTATGGGGACCTGTTTAACTGCACCTATTATATAGAATGTTGCTCCTGTTATAGCCTGGAATTGTTTAGTTCTCACACATTACACTACCAACAATCATGAGAATTCGATATTTTCCCAGATTGATAGTGCAGATGAGGACAGGAGTAGCCAGAGTTTGAAATTAAATATTTTAATATTTCTCATTGAAGTTGGAAGTACTTGTCTTTATACTTTTTTTATTTCTTCTGGTGCTTACGAGAATGTGAGAACTGTATCTCATCTTTTGCAACTGTTCTGTAATGATTGTATGCTTCTGCACTCTATGTTTATGTACTACCAATAAGCTATTATGAATAAGCTGTCCCAAAACAGTTTTATCAGACATGGGCAGGAATGTCATTTAACCACCAATAAGCTAATCTGAATAAGCTGCCCCAAACAACAAGCCATATTATTCTGATAATTTGTAGATTATTATATTATTATATTATCAGAATAATCTATTTATCAGCAGTTTATAAATAATCAACAGCTGCACCAAACAGACCCTTAGTCTTCATGTTAGAATATTCTCCCTCTAAGTGTTTCACTTGTTCCTCATGGATCACCATCAAATCAATAGTATGGTTAGTATTTAACTTCAAGATTTTAATGTCTTTGATATACTTCACCAAAGTTGTCTTCTACTACTTAATAAAAGCTCAGGTGGTCTCCCTTTTTTGCTTTATTATGGCAAGATTTATCTCATATTCTCTTATTCTTCTTATTAGCAAGAGCTCTCATCATCCTCATATAGGACTTCACCAGAACATAGGGGAGTTTTTAACATGATGCATGCATTTGCCTCCTTGCCAATGACAGAGCATCCTTATTAATATCTAATATCAACCTCTTCTACAAAGATAAACTGGTGACTAGACCTAGATCATAAGTGAAATGAAGCACTTCATCCATATCGTTGTTCCAGTCTAAAGATGGATCGATAAGCTAGGTTTTTGTCCTCATCTATGCTTAGAAACTCTATGCCCCTCTTCTTAGATGAACTTATTAGAAGTCTTTTAATGGTGGTGAGTATTCTTATGTTTGTTGGGCTCGGTCTTGCCCTCAATATCTGAACTTCAACAACCACTTTCCCTTTCAATTGTGACTAAGTTTTTGAATGACTTCCCTTCATATACTCCTTAACAAGAAGCCCCTTGACATCTACTTGAGTGCCCCAATCCCTCTTTACACCATCGTCGATCGCAGCTAACCTCCGTCGACTACCGCCGACTAGCGTAAAACCTTAACGGGTTTTCCACGTAAAAATTTCTGGTGTCATCACATGTTGATTTCCTTTCATCTGAGTGTGTGTTGACGTAAAAACTTCTCGTGTAACACCAATACGATATTCCATTACTCTCACCGTGAATTTTCTTGCACGCATCAACGAGAAAATATTACATATGCGCAATGCACTACCGACAGTGAATAACACGAGAGAATATGTAAGGAGAGAGAGTGTAGAGAGGCATATCTCCAAAGATTAGTTGTTGTCCATTGGTCTCCTCAATAACACATTAATATCATAATTAATTTATTGATGTAACAAAAGAAATAATTGATACGCATGGAATATTATTTTGAAAGTTAGGTGTGCTTGTTAAAATTTAATTATTTAAAGTGAGTGAGTGGTTGGATATTTCTGATTTGATTTTTGTGGTGCTGGTTGGGCTTCAATCATGGCCGTACAATTGTTCAACTAAAAATATTTGGTAGGTAAGGATGTGATGCGCTTGCGTTCCAGCATTGAGTTCGTGGCCTGACGTGTATCATATTTTTTATTAAACTCTTTAATATAATATAATATATTAAAGCATTTGTCTTTTAAATTTACATATTTTAAGGGCCCGTTTGGGGGCAGCTTATATGTGTCGCGGCGTTTTTTAAAACGCCACATAATCATTTGATTTGCATGTTTTTTTAAAACGATGTCCGTCGCGTTTGAATTTTTTACACTAAATGCAGGCCACAGGTCAACCCCCGGGTCGACCGGCGGTCTGCGTTTCAGGATATTGCTTATCCTGAACCTCATAAGCTACCCCAAACAGATTCTTAATAATAACTGTAAATTTAATTAATAATGATATTATAATCATTTAAATTTTTTACTGAGCTGAAAGTTTTAAATTTAAATATTCGTCTCCCTTAATTTTTTTTATTTTGTTATTATTTTTAAAAATTTTCATATCACCATGGAATGAAGGGAAGGATGAAAACATTTATATATATTGGGGAGTCATTTGCCCCAGGCGGTCAACAAATGTGGCTCGTTCGCTCAAGACTGGTTTGGTCCACTCATCTTTACCCTATGGGTGTGTATGCATGTACATATCTATATATATATATATATATATATATGTTTTAGCCAGTCAACTATTGAGCATGAAGGCATGTGCCTAGCCTTATTTTATTTGGAGGAGTTGCTGTTGTGTGATCGTGAGATTTGAAGTGTGCTTTTTTTTATTAAGTTCTAGGTAATGTCACTCAATTTTTATATATGTGTATATCTATACGTGTATTGATGTGTGCTAGAAGATCCGTGATGATGGATGAATAAATTAGCGTTTTCACATAGTATGAGATCCAACACGCATAAATGAAATAAAAGTAGTAGGAGGAGACACCATGATTTTTACATGCAAAAGAGTGGAAAGGGAAAAAATTAAGAAGTCTGACCCGATCAAAGTAATTCACTATATAATTATGATTACATTGACTCATTTTTCTCAAGCATTATGAAAGATGAAATTAGAAAGTTAATGTGTAATGATATTTTAACAATAATAGTTGTAACAAGCCCCGGAGATCATAGTCAGTTGCTATGAAGGCGGTACTTAATCCCGAAACTGTTTTTATGCAACATTATAACAATGTCTCTGATTATATTTTCACTTATATTTCCTTACTTTGCAACAGAGTTAAAACTTGATCCTGAATAAAATAAGAATTTAATTTTTCAATTTATATATATGTTGGGATACTACGCAAGTATACGTATCGTTATAAAGTAATATATGACTTTTTGATTAAAACCTGAATATCGAACTCACAGAGAAATTATGTAATATGCTCTATTGAACAACAAACTTTCTATTTTAAAAGGATAATTACTTAAACTAGAGATATATTCACAGTAATTAAAATTCAAATATTTTTGATATTTTTGATATTTTGACAAAACAGTAACAATTTAAAAAGATAACTTGAGTTTATG
>NW_018164646.1:271871-293606 GCF_001263595.1 Phalaenopsis equestris
TGCCAAATAGAAGCAATTATATTCTTTACACTTACTAGAGATGCTATAAAGAACATTGGCTAATTTAAAGTTTTAATAATTCTGAAGACATACTAAGCAGGGAAGATACCAGCTCTCACTCTAGAGTTCCCTTGATTCCCTGCACCTGGGGGCTAACATCTCGTATCAGAACCTAAAACAATAAACCAAGTTGGGGGCTTGAACCTGTCACTTTAGAGTCCTCTAACTCTACACCCTTCAATGATTATTTCCCTATTTATTTGCACTAAATCATATGAATTATCATTCAAACAACCTAATGTGATTCTTTCCAATTGTTGACTGTGACAATACCAGCATGGTTCTTACATGTTCTCACAAGAAATTTTAACATCTGGATAGACCAAATCAAGAAGTAAATGAACAGCATGAAATTGAATCATCACAACTTCTTTCAACATTAAAGATTAATACTCTCCACAACTTCCATCCAATACTTTAATTACTTATCATTTTAAGAAGAAAGATAAAGAAAACTACTCAGAATCCATGGATAAAATAAAACCACACTTTAGTTTAAAAGTAAACATCATTTTCAAACCAACAAGAAGTCTTGATTAAAACCAAAAGTAGTTTAAAAACAAAAGATAAAAACTTATCTCAAATCTTCCACCAAACTCTTGAAATTCCTTTGAATTTCTTCTCTTTTACAACACTCTCAAAATAAACTAAAAATAAAAAGGATAAAGTAAATTTTTGCGATGCATGAAAACCTCTCCAAAACTTTCTCTAACTCTTCTTTTAACTCCTCTGTTTCATGACTTTCAAGCACCCTCTCCCTTTTCAAGCACTTCTTTTTTTATAAATTTCCAAGATGTGCCTTGATAACTTTTCAAAATATGTCTAAATTGTCCAAAGGATGCCTCCTTTCACAAGTCTTATAAACATATTTTCATTTCTAGGGGTCATAACCACCCTCTTTAGCCAATAGGTGTCTCAAATACCTCTTCAAAATTCGGTCAAATGAAGAAAACTGCAAATAATTGCCTATGGCGCTTAAGGACGGGGCCTTTGGCGCTTAGGCACGGCCTTCTATGTTTCACTGACGTTTAAGCGCCGAATCTGGCGCTTAGGCGCCAAAACACTTTAGCACAATTTTCACATCTTTTGCTCCAAATTTGATCATTTTTCACTTCTTTTAGCATTTTTAACATTTTTACTTGTACCTTAAAGAAAAACACACAAATATCTTCCATTAAAGCGCAATATCTCAAAAATATGTATAAAAATACTTCTAAAAATACTATATATTTTAGGAGTATCAATACTCTACATGAATGTTCTAGGCTATAACAGTTGCAACAGTTTGTCGTAGAAGTCATAGTTGAAAGTTGTAGTGGTAGTTGGTCATGTAGGTCATAGACAATAGCTTCAAAGCACTGAGAGCGTTGATTGACAACAACGACTTTAGTTGGGAGTTGTGATATCGTTCTTAAGTTGTTGGGGAGGAAGTTAGGAGCTATAAAAGTTGTGAGAGCATTCTTAGGCATTTGAGGCTGGAGTTTGGAGTTGCGTGAGCTGTGATGCATGTAGGTAGTAGTTGGTCACATAAGTTGCATCAATAATTCGTAGAAGCAAGAGTTAGGAGTTACATGAGCTATGAGAGCATTCGTAGGCCATAGAGGTCGGAGTTAGCAGTTGTGTGAGCTATGAGCTACGTAGGTCGTAGTTGAGTCGTAGTTGGTCTCATATGCATGGTGATGAGCTGTAAGAAAGTCCATAGGTCATACAGGAAAGAGTTAAGAGCTACATGAGCTATGGGCCGCACATGTCATAGTTGGTTGAATAAACCATAGTGGAGAGTTGTAGTTGTGTTAGTTGGTCGTTAAGGCTATGTTAAGGGGATACAATTGCAGTGAATTGCATAGGAAGTAAGTTATAGTGCGGAGCTATGAGGAGAGAACTTCAAGAGCACATAAAAGGCAAGTGTATTCTGTGTACAATGTTTGTAAGCAATTATTGCATGGAGTTACGATGTATATGAGGTGTGTTGTTTCACTGTATACGAGTTGCTTGTTGCAACGACTTTGAGACCTCATTACACCATTTATGGGTGCATTGCACTGTAGAATGCTTCATTACTCTACAAAGTTGGTTGTTACTTCTCAAGGAGCGTCATTACTTTACGGTGTATGTTATGACACTGTAAGGGGCTTTGTTGTAATGAGCGGGGGCCAACTGATAGTGTTGAGTGTGTTCGAAGATCGTTGGTCGATGGTGGTGGGTGGCTATGGAAGCAAAAAGTGTTTGACAGGTCTTATGTGCATGACCACAGTGGAATTCAGTTCCTTTTCTCTCGATCCAACTCTAGTTTTATCTCTTTCTTCTCCACCCCTTTTTCATGAATTGAGTATAGTTGTATTAATAAGGTATGAGAGTGACCTCCCTATAAAGAAGGAAACTAGACTACTCAATTGTACGGTCCAAAGAGATTCCCTCAATCGGTTAATATTTTATGGACAATTGAGTGACTTAATAATGTCAGAATTGAGTGAACTTGGGCTCGTTGAATTTGTCTCATTGAGGCACCCGATTTGACTATAAGCTCGTCAAATTTAGAATCCTTCTTACCTTCCAATGAGCTACTCAAAGCTTCCAAAAGTTGTTCAATGGGTTTATTCGGGCTTGATTTGACTCGTAATAGACCAATTTTGGTGTCATTATGTTCGTTCGTTGAGCCGATCAATTTGACTATAAGATTGTTGAAATCAAAGTTATAGATGATTTTTAATTTGAGTTTCAATGTTTATACCTAAAAAATGCTCTGAGATTCATGTTGATTACCTCGAGATTTATATCATATGACAAAATTTTGTAGAAGAAGTATCAGTTGCCCCCTAAGTTTCACCCCGGCTCGATCAACATTACACTTAAGTTCGACCTGCCGCTCCGGCCCTGGTGATTGAGCACTTTGGTCTGACATGCCGCTCCGCCCCGAGCCATCAACCCCTTTGGTCCGACCAACCGCCTCAGGCCAGTCGACCAATCATTTTGGTCCACTTGGCTACCTTAGCCCAACCGAGCCCGTTGGCTACGTAGTCATTGGCTGACCACCCCGGTCTACCTAGCAAATCCAACAACCAACTTCACTTACATAGTTTGTGTTTTGCATGTGCTTTGTGTGCATTGCATGATTGTCAACTTGATCGATTCCTCCATCGGTTCGATCGCATCAATCGACTACTTTATGTCGACTCAGCCAATCAGCCTCTACCGGTCTGATTGATTCGATCGACTATGCTCATTTGGTATGTAGCATTTGTTACATGGTTTTCACAATTCTTGCATTAACACATCCATACTCGCACCTATTGTGCACTTATGAGCATATGTGTTCATATGTTGATAACAAGAGTTCATGCCTCCTATAGGTATATCACTCGACAGACTTTCTCTGTGACATTTTGGTGTCACATTGGCCCATGTCACTACTATTGCATTCACACTAGTCTCCCCTCACCTGTTTGCTTTGCATAATATTTTTGCATAGTCATCATCACATGCTTGAGTTATATTTTGGTTCTTCAATCATACACTTGCACCACTTGTATGATTCTCCTAAGTCAGTGCCCCTTGTGGTGCACCCACTTAGCCAATGCCTCCACGGTATACATGCACCTTTCAAGCCAAAACCTCCCCGGTACGCTCGCACTCTTTTGGGCCACAACCTCAACGACACACGCATTTTTCGAATCGCTGTCTCCATGATACACCCATCCCGTCGGACTGCAACCTTTACGAAATGCTCACTCATTGGGTCAATGTCTCCATGACACACCAAACCTTTGGGCGCAGCCCATGAATATATCTCTTAAGATTCGTGCTGGCACATTTTTGATATATGTAGATTAAGATTATAAAGGATCCAATCACCACAAGATAATGGTATCTATAGATTAAGATTATCTTGAATTGCAAAAATTCTAGAACTATTATCATTATTATTTATTTAGTTATGTTAGGGGTACAATCTCTTAAAATAAGTGCAAAGCAAGTGATCACAAGTAAACACGGTTCCATTTTATTATGCCACTATATTTATGTATACATTGTTAGAATTATTTTTAAAATGATATTACGGACCATGCCTAAACATAAAATAAATATTGTAATACATGAAAGAAAGTATATTGCTTCAATGATGTACACCTATCATATTCCTATATGCTTTTGCATAATGATAAATTTATTATTTGGCTAATTTATGAAAATATTTTATTCATATGGTGCATTACATTTATGATAATTAAATCATTAAATAAGCTAATATTACATGGGCCACTAATATTGCATGGGCCAAGTGAAAAAATATTAGAATTATTTTCCATTGAGTAATCCATGTTCACTTAAAAACTAATCTTGATTTAATAATTTTGGAATAATAATAAATCACATGTCAAAATTCTATTGATCAAATAGAATGTGATGGGGCATGTACATACATGCCACCCAATTCTTATGTATTTACTTATCTAACAACTAAATTTTACTTTTTACATTTACGCAATCCAAATCTTTCATATCATATCAAAAAATCACTATTTTAACTTTTAAAAGTAAAATACAGTTTTTCATGGATGGTTAAGAGTGTGTTTGAGGCAGCTTGTGCGTTTCAGGATAAGCAGCTTATCCTGAAACGTGGCCCGCGGGTCGACCGCGGCGGCATACGTTTATTGTAAAATTCAATCACATTTTCAGATAAGCGGGCAAAACATATGATCCAAACTTTACCGTGACGTTTTTAAAAACACCCTTGCACTTATAAGCTGCCCAAACAGACCCTAAGTTAGCATATACTTAAAATTATAGTTTAGGAGTTAGAAATATAAATATATTAGAAATTAGTGGTTTTTTATGTAAACCATCCTTTAATAATTAACTATAGCTTATAATTTTCTTAGATGTTTTAGTTTTCATAAAAAAGAACAAGCAAATATAAGGGGTAATTACATGTAGACCACCGAAAACTTGTTATTTACAAATCAGCCGCCCTCTTTCATTTATTTTCAAACTCTCACTCAAATATAACATTTTATGGTAAAACCCAAACCCATATTTTTCATTTTTATCAGATTTTCAATAGTTGAATCATGTCATAATCATGTCATACAGCAGTCTTTTTTAATATGTCTTGAGTTACAATCAAACAACTAACTGAAATCGACATGTGAACGTTTTTTTGTGTGCAATAAAGTATTTTTAATATGTAATATTTTAAATTTCAAATTGACTGCTTACTAGCTCTATTACTTCTAATCAGACTAAAGGGATAATTGCATGTGGACCATCCAAAATATTAATATATACAAATAAGTCATCCAAGTGATTTTATTGAACTTCCCAACCAATAAATTTACGAAAAAATATGACATCGGGACTCCGAACGTAGAGCTACGTTCGGATTGTAATAGTTAGGAATATACCGCTGTGTTACAGGAATATTTCATCTGTGTTATTTGTAAAAAATGAACTGTTATTTGAGTACTATGTGATGTTATTCGATTAATTTAAGGTTTTATTATAATATTCTCCCGCGTTACTTGATTTGGGATTACGTTATTCGACATATTCCCCGTGTTATTTCAATTTCCACTATGTTATTGGAATAACACAGGTCTAAATCAAGTAACGAGGGGAATATTCCAATAACACAATAAAGTAATCGAATAACACCACATAATACTCGAATAATATTTCATTTTTTACAAATAACGCAGATGAAATATTCTTATAACACAGCGTGATATTCCTAACTATTGTGATCTGAACGTAGCTCTACGTTCGGAGTCCTGAAGTAATATGCACTCTATATTTACACACCCTACAATATAATTATTGACAATTTGATAAAAATGAAAAACGTGTTACGACTTTCTCATGAATTTTGGTATTTGAGCGAGAATTTGAAAAATCGATAAAAGAGAGGGATTGATTTATAAATAACAAGTTTGGGGTTGTTTGTATGTAATTTCCCAATGAATAAAATGGTATTTTATAAAATATCTCTAAACTGTATAAAATAAGAAAAATAATAATTTTCTCCACTAACTACTAAAGATCTAATTGCAATGATATTATTTTACTATAAATCAGTAAAATGATGGAAGATTTTGAGTCAAATGGAATCAGAAGGCAGCTGTACCAAACAATATGTTCAGTACAACCACCCCACCCAATTAAACATTTATTAGAATATAAAAATAAAAAGAAATAATTACATAAATATCATATGAAATATTGGTATTTATAAATTAATCATGAACTATTAAATTGATATATTTATGCATATCACAATCAAATCATTGAGAATTTGATACAAAATTTAAAAAAAAATGTTAGTTGTGATTTTATAATGAATTTTGATATTTGAGTGAGAATCTGGAAAAATGAATGAAAGAGAGGGGTTTATTTAAAAATAATAAGTTCAAGAGATATGTATGTAATTGCATACATACCACTAAGGGTCCGTTTGGGGCAGCTTATTTAGTGCGGCGGTGTTTTGAAAACGCACATGACTTGTTTGGGTAAAGTGTTTTTTGTCAGCTTATGCGTTTTCAAAACGTTGAAAACAAGGTTTTCGCACCGCACCTATCTAGGTGCGGTGTCAGCTTTCTGGCTGCGGTCTGACTTTTCAAAAAAAATAAAAATTATACCAGCCACAGAACCTACCACACCTAACTTATCAGCATATTATTTTTAATCAGTTTAACAACATATTATCCAATAAGCTGCAACTGCACCAAACAAATCCTAATTCTCATGAATAAGAGTGCCCAACACCTAAATTTTAACCTTTACATACATACAAAATATATATTTCACTTTTAAAAAAATTAAATTGTGATACTTTTGAGGTGATTTGAAAGAATTGAGTGATACAAACCTGAAATATAAAATTCAGATATTAAATATATAAATATAGTGGAATTGAGTGGTATCTTTGTAAATGTCCCCCAAAAGTAGTGGGGGCATCTCAGTTCATATATTAATCCCTTTTAAACCCATTTAAGATTGATATTCTAAGTAAGGTTAAACTTCTTAATGAAGTTCTAACTTGCATCACTGATGAGATCATTTATACAAATGGGAAACTCAAAATACCATGACTTCTTTTCCAAATCAAAGAAGGCTAGACAAAAAGGATCCTCCCAAGTTATAATGTATGTCCTTCCTACACATTATTACTTGGAATGTTAGGATTTTGAATGATGCGAGAGTCATTAATCATATAATCTATGTCCTTCCTTCACATTATTTTTGATTCGTTGACGAATGATACCAAACCATTAGGAGTACCTTATCAAGTCGAAAGGACTACCTTACAGTGAAACCAAATGCGAACATGAGGACACATTGTGACACTCGAAAGAAAAGAATATCATGAGGAAAGTGCAACAAGGGCATTGTGAGCTTAGGACTGCCATCTGAAGTGGCTTTAGCCATATTCCTTCAATCATGGGAAAGAAGATTCAAGAAAAGATTCGAAATAAGAAAATCAACTTAAGAGATTCTAGAAGGTTTCGACCAAATTCTAGAGAATATTGGAAGAGGAGAGCTTCAAGAGAAACTCTAGGGTAGTCTGGAAAGTTCTAGAAGTATGTCTACAATATAGAATCATCTAGAAGTCAAAACATTATAATGTAACATAGAAAGTTCTATAGGTCTTGAGGGAGGACTATAATAGTGAAGAACCCAAGGTTTGCAAATAATCAGGTATATAAACATTCATGCATTAGTGAAGTGTTATGTTCTTTTAATAACCACTTCTTACTTAGAGAGTTTTGTATTTCCAAGTTCAAGCATTGCAAGAGTTAGACTGACTTGACGCTTAGAAATAGCGCTAAGGCCTCATGGGTAATTTGAGAGAAGTTGGTTCATGACAACATACCTCCTTCCTCAAAAATAGACTCATTAGAGCTAAAGAGAAGGCTTTTTAATTGGTTTAGTGCCAAATTTTAAACACCTTTCTATGTAAAAACCATTAAACAAACCAGACAGGTAGAGCTGTGAATTTAGCTCGAAGATCTTTAATTACTCAAAAATTGATTTGAATTTTGGCTCAAATTGAAATAAACAAGCCGAGTTGGATCGAATATTTTTCAAGCCAATTTTGAGTTATATATGAATCAGCTCAAACTGACTCGAGATTGGCTTGTAGTATTTTTATTTATAAAAGTTATATATATAATGCTAAGTAAAATTGAAAGTAACGAGTCACGAGCCAATTTCGAGCTGGAAGAAGTCGAAATAATTCAATTTAAGCCCGTTAGTTTCAATTTTTAGCAAGATTGAGCTGAAATGAATCCAAATAACTCAATTCAAACCAACTCATTCCAATTTCAAATCAGATCGAGCTCGATTCAATCTAGCACCTCAACTCAAAATCGAACATGACAATCCCACACGTCAATTTTGAACATCCCTGAATTTATTCGAAGAACCAACAGCCTGCAGACAGGCGGCTCCTATCAACACCAGAAGCCTCCCAACTCCTATCCGCGCGTAGTGGTCACCTGATCCGCTCCGGCTCCTCCCATTTCGTCTTCAAAGAAAGTCATCGGTGAGATAGATGCCTGCACATAGCGCGCGATAGTTCTCTGAGCTTGAAGCAGCTCAAGCTCATCTTCAAAACCACTTTCTTTCGCTACCGAGCTATGGCCTCATCCACCAGCACGGCCATCCGAACCCTAGCCTCAAGGCATACCTCCCACCAGCCAGTCCTTGAAGTCTATCTTCCACAGTGAGCTCGTTTCCCTGAAGTTTTCTTATGCACATTCGCTTATTTCTTGCAGTTTATTGCTTCCATGAATGTTATGCAGTGAGTCCATTACTAGCATTGTGCTTTGGTTCATTTGATAAGGAATCATGCCACACTTCTCAAATACCATAATGGTTATGCAACGTTTTCTGTTTTTATGGCAGACATAAGTTTCTTGGAGGTTTGTTATGCAATAATATAGGAATAAGGATCTAATAGATATGCAATATTTTAATTATGTGGAAATCTTATTCGGATGCTCAAATTTAATATATTTTACATAAATATAAGATTTTGATAGATGCATGATGTTTCAGTTGATATGTGTTGAAAGATCTCGAAAATACGAATGATTATATTTCATATTTGTTATAACTCTATATTTAGAGGGTTATAAATTATATAAGAGATCTTATAAATCTATATTTATTTTTCTCCTTAATTAAAGAGATTAGTTGTCTCTCAAAATTTTGTTATTATTCATTTTTTTTCTACTGTATTCTGTTTTTATTGCTTTCCTTATCAGTAAGTCCTGTAATGAGTATTTATACCTCTCTTTTCATCAATAAAATCAAATCCTCTTATATCTTTTAATAATATCAGAGTCATATCAATCTTTTTCGGTATGATGACTTCTTCCTCTTCCTCCTAAGAAATATCCTCCGCCTCATCTGCCCATGTTCCAATCGGAATCGATGACACTTCCTCCCTCATCACTGACCACAAACTCAACAGCTCAATAACTACCTCAAGTGGTCTCAATCCGTCATGATGTTTATCTGCGACAGAGGCAAGGACGACTATATCACCGGTGATGTCGTCTTTCCGACCAAGGATGACCCAAAATTCCAGACATTGAATGCAGAAAACCACATGGTCATATCGTGGTTAATCAATTCCATGACCAACGACATCGGTGAAAAATTTCTTCTCTATGGCACGGTCAAGAGTGTTTAGGATGCTGCTCGAGAGACATAATCTCACTCAGATAACACATTCAAGCTCTTCGAGATCGAGTTAATCCTCTATGATCTTCACCAAGGTGATCAATCTGTAACTCAGTATTTTACTATTCTCTCACGTTACTGGCAGCATGTTGACATGCATGAAGTCCATGCCTGGTCATGCACTTCGGACTCCAATTTATACCGTCAGATCATCGAGCAAAAAAGGATATTCAAATTCCTTATCGGCCTCAACAACTTTCTCGATCATGTCCACTCACGTGTATTAGGCTTCAAACCACTACCAAACATTCGCAAGGCCTTCTCCGAGGTTCGCCGTGAAGAAAGCCGCAAGAAAGTCATGCTTGAGTCTATCTCCACCTCGCCCAATCTCTCCATTGACGCCTCCGCCCTTGCAACTCGGGTTCCTCCGCCTCGACACAGCGAGAACCCATCACGCAAGAACCATCCCTGGTGCGACCATTGCCGCAAACCGTATCATAATAAAGACAAGTGTTGGGTGCTTCATGGAAAGCCAACCGATTGGAAGCTTCGGTCTGATCGCGTTCCCCGTGCCAACAGCGTCGTCGCTGCCGATGACCTTCTTGCACCAGCACCCAGTCCATTCAGCAAAGAGCAATTCAATTTGCTGCACAAACTGATCGGCAAACTACCTGATCTGGTTGTTCCCGACCCCATCACCTTCCTGCTCGCGCAGCAAGGTACGTTCTACCATGCTTTCACAGTCAATCAAGGTTCTCTCGGTCAGTGGATCATCGATTCTGACGCTTCTCATCATATGACTGGCGATGCCTCCCTTCTCCATGACTATATGTCGTGAGGAGACAACTCTACCATCCGCGTTGCCGATGGCTCTGTCTCCAAAGTCACCGGCTTTGGCTCCGTACATATCCCCAAAACATTCTACTTCAATCTATGCTTCATGTTCCTATTTTAAATTACAATTTAATATCCATCGAAAATTTGACTAGTGATCTGAGGTGTATTGCTAAATTTTTTCCTACCACGTGTGAATTTCAGGATGCAAACTTGGACACGACGATTAACAATGCTGAGTTGTGCTCTGGTCTCTACGTCATCAACAGTACTTTACCACCACGACCTCACTGTGGACATTTGTATACCCATAATTCTGTCTTCAATTCTAGTGTCAATGAATATTCCAAGTTTATGTTATGACATTTTATCTCGATCATCCAAATTTTATGTATCTTGCAAAACAATTTTCAAATTTATTTATCAATAAAGATGTTCGTTCTTTTCAATGTGAATTTTGTCAACTTGTCAAACACACTCGCACGTCATTTCCACGTGTTGGTTACACCTCTTCCCGGTCCTTTGCACTCATTCACAGCGATATTTGGGGCCCATCCCATGCTACAACCCTTACCGGGACTCGGTGGTTTGTCACCTTTATTGATGATCATACTCGACTAACGTGGTTATTTCTCATGAAAGATAAATCTGCAGTCGGTCATATATTTGTACAATTTTACTCAATGCTCCAAACACAATTCCAAACCTCCATCCAGACATTCAAGACTAATAATGCAAAGGAGTACTTCGCTTTCGTTCTCGGCTCTTATCTCTCCTCTAAAGGCATCCTCCATCTCAGTTCTTGTGTCGACACTCCTCAACAAAATGGGATCGCTGAACGCAAAAACTGCTACCTTCTCGAGGTGGCCCGCTGCCTCATGCTTTTCTCTAACGTGCCCAAGGTTTTTTGGGATAATGTTGTATCCACTGCAGCCTACCTCATCAACAGGATGTCTTCTTGGTTCCTCAAATTTCAAAGTCCAGTCTAACTCTTTCTCAAATCGTTTCCCCACACTAAGGCAATTGCCCAAAATCTACCTACCAAAGTATTTGGTTGCTCCTCGTTTGTTCACATTTATTCACACAATTGCAGCAAACTTGACCTTAAATCTACTAAATTTATTTTCCTCGGCTGCTCGCCTCTTCAAAAGGGTATAAGTGCTACTCTCCTCTCACAAGAAAAACCTAAAATACTATGAATGTCACCTTCTTTAAAAATTAGCTTTACTACCCAATTCTAATACTCAGGGGGAGACTTTAAGGGAATATCAGTCTTGGGGGGACAACGATTTCATACCACCACACACCAAATCTTCGTCCCTTGAACCGAACTCATTATCTCCCGACTCGGATTCAGCAAGTTCATCCAACTCACGTAAAAATGTATCTAACAATCAGTCTCTGTCTAGTCCTCAAGTGTCCAACTTGTCAACCATTCTTGCACCACCTCTGACGCACAACAAGCACATAGACCACCCAACAAATCTAGCACCAATCCAAGGGTTAAAACTGGATCTAACTCCTACAGAAATCCACTCAGGTACGAACACACTTGAACGTGAATCTGCTATACCTATGATTGATGACTCCAACATTCTAATTGCTTTAAGGAAAGATGTTAGGTCCATCTGACCTCCACTCAGGTACGAACACACGATGCATCTGATCTCCAACTTTATGTCCTATGAAAGACTATCTTCAACTTACCGAGTCTGTGTCACTGCATTCGACAATACACAAGTCTCAAACACCATTGATGAAGCTCTCAAACACTCGAGGTGGAAAGCAGCCATCAATGAGGTGGTAAGAGCCCTACAAAAGAATGATACATGGACTGTTTTAGACCTGCCAAAGGAAAAGGCCAAAGGAAAAGAAAGCAATCGACTGGAAATGAATCTTCAAAGTCAAACACAAGGCAGATGGTATAATTGAGAGATTAAAAGCACGTCTCGTAGCAAAAAGTTTTTCGCAGTCCTACATCATTGAACATTGATTACCAAGAAACATTTACCCATGTGGCCAAACTTAACACCATCAGAATTCTTCTCACTTGCGGCAAATGAAGACTGACAACTACATCAACTCAACGTGAAAAATGCTTTCTTAAATGACGATTTGGAAGAAGAAGTTTACATGGGAAGAAGTTTACATGGAATTTACATGGAAGCACCTCCCGGACTAGAAGCATCCTTTCCAAATAACAAAATCTGTAAACACCAAAAATCATTGTACGGCCTCAAACAATCTCCCCGAGCATGGTTTGATAGATTTGCAAAATCTGTGACAAAACATGGGTATACTCAGTGTCAGACAGATCATACTCTCTTCGTGAAAACCTCTCCCGAAAAGAAGATAGCAATTCTAATTGTATACGTCGACGATATCATCCTCACTGGAAATCACGAAGAAGAACTCACAAATCCGACAAAGCTTATCACTCGGGAATTCAAAATCAAAGACCTCGGAAACCCAAAGTTCTTTCTCAGCATGGAAATAACTCGATCAAAACGAGGAATAGTTGTGTCACAACGGAAAAATACATTGGACCTGTTGAAGGAAACAAGTATACTCGGTTGCAAACCCTTGGATACTCCTCCAATGGATCCCTACAAGAAGATTGGCACTGAGAAAAATAACGCACTTGTGGATGGTGGGAGATATCAGCGACTCGTGGAACGACTCATCTTTCTCTCACACACACGACCCGACATTGATTTTTCTGTTAGTGTTGTTAGTCAATTCATGAACAACCCTACGGAAGAACACATGAATGCAATCTACAGAATCTTGCTTGAGATACCTCAAGCTCCAGTGACTCCAGACAAAGGGCTACTATTTCAAAGGAATAAGGATCGATGTATAGAAGTGTATTCAGACGCAAACTGGGCAGGGGATGTCTCGATAAAAAGACTGACGATCGGCTTTCGGCTATTGCACTTATGTCTGGAGAAACCTAGTCACTCGGAGAAGCAAAAAGCAGTCTGTGGTATCAAGAAACAGTGTTGAAGCTGAATTCAGAGCTCTTGCACTCGGGATCTGCGAAGGAATGTGGATTTGAAGAATACTCAGCGAACTCGGAATGCTAACTGAAAAAACTGTCAAACTACAATGCGACAACCAGACAACCATTAATATTGCAAAGAATCCGGTACACCATGACATAACGAAACACATCGAGATCGATTGACACTTCATCTCAGAAAACATTGAGAGAGAAGTCGTCGAACTTGCATACATTCTTTCCCGATATCAAACAACAGATATCCTCACTAAGCCTCTCCCAAGAATCAACTTTAAAGAGTTATGTAACAAGTTAGGCATGTACAATCTGTACAACCTAACTTAAGGAGGAGTGTTTAAAGATCTCGAAAATACTAATGATTATATTTCATATTTGTTATAACTTTATATTTAGAGGGTTATAAATTATATGAGAGATCTTGAAAATCCCTCTCCTTAAGTAGAGAGATTAGCTGTCTCTTATATTTTAACTTGAAAATCCCTCTACTTAAGTAGAGAGATTAGTTGTCTCTTATATTTTATTATTATTCATTTCATTTTCTATTGTATTCTGTTTTTATTATTTTCCTTATCAGTAAGTCCTGTAATGGGTATTTATACCTCTCTTTTTATCAATAAAATCAAGTCCTCTTATATCTTTTCAATATGAAATCTATCACTCAAATGTAATTTAAGCTGTTTTATTTAGATATATGACTTCTTGATCCCATATGACTATACTTGAAGATCATTGATTCAAAACATTTATTATAAAGCAAATTACTTTGACGCAGGCAGGATAAAATCCTCGGACCTTAACAACAACTTCCTAACTTCCATGATCTTTACCAGTGAATCAAGTTTGCATTTATATATCTAACACCTAAACTTTCATATTTACATTTGTAACACTCAAAATTTTAACATCAATAAAAAATACAATTATTGTTAACTTTCTAAAAGTGAAAAACACAATTTCATGCAATGACACCAAGGTATTATAAGTGTAAATATCAAACTTTAGGTGTTATATTTGTAAATACATGAGAATTGTGTGCTATGTATGTAAATTTCCCTCTTAAATTTATGTAGCAAATGTGAACCCATTTCAAAATGTAGATTTTTTTTTGGGGAGTGCAGCATTGTTCTTCGGCAAGGGATGGCATTATGAAGTTGTTAGGGTCATGTTGAGGGATTTAAAATTGAAGCCATAAAATCACATTATGGGGAAATTAATGCATTTTTTTCTGATGCTTCAATTTATTTCTGTAGGTTATTCTTTATACTTGCCAGAACCTTCTTGCTAAAATGTCTGCATATGGTTTTTTTCTCCTATATCTGTTGCTGACAATTAATGGTTGGAAGTTGACCTTTTTAGTCTTTTAATTTAAACTTGAAAATTAATCTCCCCAGTTAAAATTTAAACTTGATTTAATTTTAAGGTTGACCTTTTTAGTCTTTTAAATATTTTAGCAATTTATAAGCTATAAGATTTTGATCGATAGCTAGGATTCTGGAACCAAGGTATTTGGCAGCTATAGAAATGTGGGAAGGCACTGTATGAGGATCCTGTAGGTGGTTAATTTTTAGTTATGGTTTAATTATCTTTGTTTATTATTTTTCACAAATTTGTTAGGTATTGCTCATATACCATAAATGGGACAGATGCTGGAGCAGAGCGGAGCCCACGAGCGAAGTGGAGCGGAATGATCTGTCCAATCAGGGGAGTTTCATTATATGGGTTGGGGGTGCGTGGGAAACACCCCGCGGTTTAGTACAGGGGTAATTTAAGTAAGTACATATTATACTATAAGGTTATATATATGTCTTGTTTATAATCCTAGGTGAGTCTCTGAGTCTTTGAGAATTCTGAATCTTGTATTCTATACTTTTTTCTGAATATTGAAGTTTAAGGACAAAAATTTCTGAGAAAGTTTAATTGAGGAAAATTTAATTGAGGAAAAGTCCCTTTTTCTGGGAAACTTAATAAAGGGAATACTTCAATCTTTTTTTTTTTGAAAAGATTCTGTTGCTTTTCTGAAAAACTTAATTAAGAGAAATACTTAATTAAAGGAAAATTAATTAAAAGAATCTTAATTAAGGGATTATTTAAAAGGATTTGTGGCTCAACCCACATTGGTGCATATGAAACTCCATGATGTATTTTCTCCCAAGGGGCCGGATATTCGCCAAGGTGGAGATTTGTTAGGCATATGCATTTCTTCTAAGAGGCTGGATATTCACCAAGGTGGAGATTTGTTGAGCATATGTATTTCTCTTAAGGGACTGGATATTCGCCAAGGTGGAGATTTGTTAGGTATGACTTATATACCATAAATGGGACAGATGTTGGAGCAGAGTGGAGCCCACGAGTGGAGTGAAGCGGAAGGATCTATCCAATAGGGGGAGTTTCATTATGTAGGTTGGGGGTTTGGGGGTTTAGTACATGGGTAATTTATGTAATTACATATTGTACTATAGGGTTATATATATGTCTTGTTTGTAACCTTAGGTGAGTCTCTGAGTCTCTGAGAATTCTGAATCTTGTATTTTGTACTTTTTTCTTAATATTGAAAAGGAAGTCGTCGCTCTGATCCCGAGGATGTAGGCATCTTTGCTGAACCTTGTAAATCTCTGTGTGTTCTTCTGGATTTGTGTCGATTCATGTTTTTCTTCGCCCTAATTTCTCAACAAGATTTTCCTCTCCTTTTTTTGTGTGAGAAATTTGGTGTATTTCCTTAATAGTGAGATTGGATGTACTTGGATTTAAATGATCATTTCTTTTTTGGCCCCATTTGTTTTGTACACTTTTCTAGTTTCACTTATTGAATTTGATCATCTCTCATCTCTCACAAATATAGACTTGTTTTCAACAAATCACATCTATTTGGCGCCTTATTTTGGTGCTCAGTCTATCTGGTTTTATTTTGGCGCTTAGTCTATGAGAATGTTAGGTACAATGAGGAGGTTAGTTTTGGAGTTGATTGTGTGGTTTTTATGGGTTTGGGGACTTTGTGTGTGGAGAGGAACCAAGACTAGGTACTAGGTAACCAAGTTTGGCTAAGAACCTCTTTGAATTTTTAATTTCTTTGATGGCTGTAGAGATTGAAAATTGGTCCTAAGTGAAGGTAGTGATGTATGGGAGAATGCTGATGAGAGTTTAGAAGTGGTAGGAAGGGAGGTCAACTAGTAAATGTAGAGATGACTAGCTCTTCTCCTGAGAAGAACAAAGGGGCTGACCATGATGCTCCCTCCTAAAGAATTCAGTTCTCATTTTTACTTTTCAAATCACCAAAACTGATTTTCATTTATCTCCAATATTTATTTGAACATTACATTGTTCTCTTAAAATTCAAAAAATTAAAGAAAACGAAAATGAGAAGCCAATCATGCTAAAGGAAAGAGGAGGTTGAAACCACTAAAATACCTCTTAATTTTTAGTGAACTCAAAATTTGGATGCATTCTTTTGTTTTATCTGACCATGGGTGCTACTTATTCTTTTTTCGCTATCTGCTCTCTTACATAAATGTAAATTAATATTTGGCTTATGTCCATAAATTACTCCAAAATTTGTTTGCTTTGGAGTAGTATAGATATTCCTATTGTAGCTAATTCAAAATTGAAAAAATGAAAATCTCAACTAGCTTAAGGGCTGCTGAAAATCAATTTGTTTTTTGTTTTTTTTTTTTTTTCTTTTTTTTTTTGTTTTTTATGTTTTGTTTTGAAATAAAACATGTCCGGCTGCATTGGATTTTTTCTTAAATACACTTAAAATATATAAAAGTTGTGTTGAGTGTTTTTATAAACAAGTTGAACTATTTTTAGGAACAGAAAATGAAAACATGCAAAAATTACACTAAAAAACACGCCTTTTAAAACTAAAGAGTTATTAAAAACAATAACAGAAAATAAAATTGATGCCAAACATGCCCTTAGTTTTTTTAATCAAGCACTTTAATGAATTATTAGGCCTCCGATTGACTGACTAAATTTGACTATCAATTAAGGGTGGAATGTAGAAATAAATTTTAATTAGTCCAACCAATACTTAAAAAAAAAAAAAAAAGTTAAATCTCACATCTCAGCTACAGCTGCAATAAAAGGTAGGCTATGCAAACTCCGTACCTCTCTAATGAATCTATTTACTACTACAGAAACATTATCATACCATCTTATGGTTCTCCATAATCCTAAAATAAAGTTTATTGGTAAGTCCTCCCAAAGTTTGTGAGGTATGGACATTGTTATGTGTTTTCTCAGTCTCTGTTTGGTAGCTTTGATACCATTCGATTCTTATTTATGTATATATCCAACACTTAAACTTCAATTTTTACATATATGCTTCCTTAACTATGCATGCAACTGTACATGGAATATTGTACCCATGGCTACAGGAGAAACGCCAGCTGAAGCGTCTACTGAACATTCTGAACTAATTACTAATATACAGGAAGCGGTCTGTTCTTTAGACTTTAAAATACTTCAATAAAGTTGGCACGAATGGTTTTAACTTGAACTCTCTTGTTAGGCAGTGGGATAGACTTGCAATTGCCACACTAATTGTTTTTATGGCTCCAGGTAATTATATCAAGGACCTTTTCTAATTGTAAATGCAAATTTTGGATGGGGAAACTGTTGCAAAACAAACCAGGAAATTTGAAAAGGTCAGGATTCTTTACTTTGTTTTACTGAGAAATTTGCTGTTTCTCTTTCTATGCAGGGGATTGACAGGCTTACTCAAGTTCCTGGTCTGCTTGAACTAATTGGAATTGGTTACACTGTGTAAGTCCCAACTCATTTCACTTTACTGGTTCTTGTGATGATTTTTTTTTTTTACATGAAATGGACATGAAATTAGAGAATAACCTCGTATTAGAAATGAAATAAGATTTTGAATTGCTAAGATGATAAAAGCAATAAGAATTCTTGTTCGCAGGCTTAAGTGTTTATAATTGTCCATTCATTAGTAGTTCGACTCAACTTAAAGGAAGTAATTTTTTTGTGAAATCTGCTTAAGAATTACATTTTTAAGCCATGCCAAATGGGAACGGACAAATTTTTCATTCCAATTGGGACCTGTTAGGTATGGCTCATATACCAGTTAAGGGACAAATGCTGGTGCGGAGCGGAAATATTTGTCCTATTGGGGGAGTTTCGTTAAGTGGGTTGAGGTGGGTGGTACCTTGCGGTACGCTACAGGATAATTTTATAATTACATATTGTACACTAGGGTTATATATATGTCGTATTTGTAACCCTAAGGCCGCTCATTGCTCCCGAGGACGTAGGCACATTGCCGAACCTCGTTAAATCCTTGTGTTCGCTTGTGTTCGTTCTTGATTGTTCTTTGTTCTGTTGATTCTTGCCTTTCTTTGCCCTAATATCTAAACAAAACCCGTAAAAGGAGAAAATTTAATTATTAGTTGGTATTGCTTTGAATTTCTCTCAAAGTGTTTCTAGTGTTTCATTTGTGAAATGGAAATGTTATTATGTCGGTATTGTGCTAATAAGATGTGTTGGTTTTGGTTGGTTTTGGTCGGTTTTATTTTGGGTTTGTTAGGGATCTTGGTATTTTTATTATTCTTAAAATAAATTAGCTATTTTTTAAAAATACTCAAAACATCTAAAAGGTATTTTGATTGTTTTTAAAAATAACAAAACATATCATAACATCTCAAATATATTTTATTTAAATAAAAAACATTAAATAAAATGAAATAAAAATAAAAAATCAAAAGTGATCTGATACTCCCCCTTAAATTTTGTCTTTAGGGTGTTTCCAAATCTGAATCTATGCCTTGGAAATGTCATCATATACATATTCTGTGTTTTAAGGTAAATTACACTCAGAACATGAGGTATAAACTGCAATTGATATGACTTCATATTTTTAAAAAACACTTCACTTTGGCCCCTGAATTTGTCATCCACCTACACTCATCCTTCTATGGTAATAGCTCCATTAATTGTCACCATTAAATGCGGCCATGTGACCTTGCATGCCTTGTTCTTGACCATACTTCAAAATGGTAATATTGCATGTCACAGAACTCTTATGTATTTGCATATCTAACACCTAAATTTTGATTTTCATATTTATAACTTTCAAAACACTGACATCACATCAAAACAATCATCCTTAAAAGTGAAACACATCTTTTCATCCATAGATTTATGACACCTAAGTCCTATAAGTGTAAATATCAAACTTTAGTTGTTAGATATGTAAATACATAAGAATTGTGTGGTCTGTATGCAATTTTCCCTAATATATACTGCACTCGGGTCCTTCAAGGTACTATCCACGTGTATGTAGGCCCTGCTGTAGCTGATTTCTACTATATTGAAGCTGTTACAAAAGCTACTTTCAGCAGACAGGTGGTTAGATGGATAGTAACTTGAATCTAAGTGCTTTTGAAAAGTTGGGTATGAACCTCAGTCCATGTTCTAATGTATCGTGCAAAATATGTTTTTATTGGCTTGCATTGCTTAGGGTATATTTGATTGTGCTTTGTTTTTCATTTTATATAATTTTGTATCTTTATATAATTTTTTGTTTTCAGTCAAACAATACGTTGGAATGTGTATTAGTTTTCTATTTTCATTCAAACTGTGATTTGTTTTGCCAGCGACCGCGGCCATCATTATATAAATTAATTTATTTAATATTCAAAATAATAAAAATATATTTATAACATCATTAAAATATTTTTTCTTTAAATAAAAAATAATAATATAATATAAATTTTACCAAAAGGCCCCCTAGTCTTTCAACGAAAGGATTGAAAGGATTAAAAAAAAAAAATTCTACATGTCATTTGTGCAGTTGTGTAATTGGAAATATGTTAATAATGGTTCGTATTTGTTAACTAATATCTACCGTATATCAAGTTTTTAAACATTTATTTTGATTTTAATGTTATCATAAATTATTAGAAGTTATATATATATTTTCTTTCATGTTATTTCTTTTTTTTTATCTTTTCTATTCTAGGATTCATGTAAGAATATTTATACCTTATTTTCATATCAATAAAATAATTTCGTTGAATTATGAAAATTAACATGATATTAGAGTCTTAAATCAAACCCTAATGTCTCCTACCACTGGAAACTTCATATTCTCTGTAACCAACGATCTTTGGCGCGTTGCAGACCCTAACTTAGAAATTTTATCTATTGCAATCAATCTTGCTGCCCAATCTCCTTCCGTCGTTTGAATCCCTATGAGAGCACGAGGTTGATTCTTGATCTTGCGACGATTGTTGGATTCAAACTCCAACTTGAACAATCGTCAGATTCAAACTCCAACTTGAACCTTGTACTATCTTTCGTTGGACTCACCGACATCATCTTTCATCCTGTTAAGCTCAACCCCTGAAATCGGGCTATAGATCATGCTTGCCACACCTGGAGTTACTCTGATCATTGTCACCTATAAGTTCTGCAGTGACGAATGGGAGCTAGTAGGATTTGCAGAGGCGGCTCCTCCGATGGGACATCGTCCTCCATATCTCCTTCAACGCCACCTTTGTCGGAGACTTCGTCGACTTCCGTGATGTAAACGATGAATGACTCACACGATTTCAAGATTAAGGGCTACTCACTTTCCAAGGGATTGGGGATCGGTAGGTGCATCGCCTCAGATATGTACGAGTTTGGGGTTTACTCGTGGGCATCTACTTCTACCCAGACGGTAAGAGCCCTAAGTATGGTAAAAATTATTACGACCTCCGCTATTGTATGAAGATCGTGTCCCGGACACAGCTCATCGTGCGGGCGATGGACGTAATAATCTATCGATGATGGGGCGTCTTACATGTCTTTATTCATCGCATTGGTGAGCGAGGGAACTGACGTGAGGGCGCTGCTCGATCGGAGTGGTAAGAAGTTGCACAAGGTTCATAGCCACTTCGGTCTTAATCTAGAAGTCGGATCGTATACCCTCAAGTATCGTGGGAGCAAGTGGGGCCTCAGTTAGATATAGTGTTAGTATAGTAAAATCTCATACTGAGGGGCCAAAGGACTGTGACATTCCTACCCCAACATCCATTATAAATGAACATTTTGGTCAACTTTTAGAGAGACTTGAAGGTGCTGACATCAGCTTTTGGAGCTTTTCCTGTTGCAAGCCATCCTTCGGAGTTTTTCCCTAC
>NW_018164646.1:293635-296396 GCF_001263595.1 Phalaenopsis equestris
CCAGGTCTTTTTTCCCTGGCAGGCCCCCCTCTAAAGTTTTTTTTTTTTTTTTTTGCAGCCAACCCTCTAGATTTTTTTTCTCTGCAGTTGGCTCTCCTTTGGAGCTTCTTCCTACAGTAGGCCCTTCAGAGTTTTTTCCTTGCAGACGATTCCCTCTGAAGTTTTTCCTGTAGGTTGTCTACTTCCCTGCAAACTTCCCCGTAACATTACCTGTAGGAGTCTTCCGCCTACCTATAATCACTGCAGAAACTGCAGTTAAAGACAACCGTAGTCAACTAAGAATATCCCTAATTGTTGTTAGGATTGATTACCAAGTACAGGATGAAGACTTCAACTTATATGTCACAAAATATTCCTCACAGATTGATATTTTTAAATCTAAGTTGAACATGATTGTCAACCTTGTATCAACTCAAGAGAGTGTTAGAAGTTATATTAGAAATTAATTTATTCATGTTGGAAGTTATGTAGATTAGATTTACTTTTTGATTTATTTTTTGGATTGGATTCATTTTCTTTTCTATTTTAGGCTTTCTTATTTATGTTTTTTTTTTAATTTCCAAGTATTTTTTATGAATTGATTAATGGGAAATATAGGTTTTTTTCCTTGTATTTCGTATTCTATGATTCATGTAAGGATATTTATACCACTTTTCATATCAATAAAATAATTTCACTGCATTAAAATTAACATAGAATTTTGAATTTCAATAGTTTCATTAGTTCTTAGATTCATATTAGATTGTGATTTTCGCTATTTTTTTATAGAATATCACAAAAAAATATATTCAAGATATGAAACTAAGGATTAATTAATTAGAATTTGAGTTAGATCACATGAACTTTCTTATGAACTTAGTGATAAAATTTGGATTTGAAAATGACTTAATTGCAGAAGTGTATTTAAATTTTGAATTTTGCCTTATTTGTTAGTTTAATAAATTCCCAAATGTCATATCTTGTTTCCCAAGAATTATTTTTTAAGCTTAACTTGCTTAAATATTTCTTAAGTTATTCAACTGAAATTAAGTGATTTATATGGTTTGTGATTCATATGGAACTCGACATCTCTTTTTCATGGTCATGCATGGTTCAAAAACATATAACTCACATGCAAACTCTGCACAGTTGATGGGCTATTATTGCACGATATTTTATGATGATGAAAAGATGTCATTTGAGGGGATTTGATGTTGATGTGAACGACAATCACATGATGGTGATACTATTGAAATGCACACAAAATTAGAGGCTTTTTACGCATCAGAAGTGAAATAAGAGTTACTTTTTGATGCATTTATAGCAATGGTTGGACAAGGATTCATGTTTTATGTTAGGGACATTTACATTCTTAGCACACGGTTCTTATGTATTTACATATCTCACACTTAAACGTTCATATTTACACGCACAACAATCAAATCTTTAATATCAATCACATCAAAAAATAACACTATTATCACTTTTTAAAAGTGAAATATACATTTTTATGTATAGATTTGAAGCATCAAAGTGTTGTGTGTGTAAATATGAAAGTTTAGGTTTGAGATATGTAAATAAATGTGCAATGTATGTAAAATTTCCCTTAGTACCTCGTTGTTTTACTCTTGATATTTTTGTCAGGCCATAGATTATTTTTATTCAATAATACCATGTTAATACTCTTTCTTTTGACATTAATGTTGCATTAAAAACCAAACTCTTAATACAAGTGTTGCTAATTTGGTATGCATCAATCTATATCGCTCTCTTTACAGTGGTTTGCATATCGCTACTTGGTTTTCAAGCCTGACAGGTAACTCCAAGTTTCATTCTACTACACATATTGTTGCCAAAATCAAAGTCTTTCAGCATAAAATTAACAACATCTTTTCCTAATCTGGCTTTCAGGAAAGCTTTGTTTGCTAAAGTGGTGAACATATGTAGCTATGTGATTGGAACCAGCTAAAGAGGAAGTATTCTGTTTGGCTATGAGATTAACTTTTACAAGTTGATGAAAAGAGGTTTAACCATGTAGCCGACCTCACTTAGGGTCTGTTAAAAAACAGTTGTGAAACTGCTAAATAATAATTTGATGCTAAAAAAACTGCGGTGACTATTATTATTTTTTTGTAAAAGAAGTCTGACCGATGCTAGTCAGGAGTGGTGGGGTCATGCAAATTTCATCTGCAGTTTTTTTGAAAAAACTGTCAAAACACAGTTTACCCAAACAGACAAAACTGCTGTGTGATGCTGCACCGCCACCTCATTGCAAACCGCAACGGACTCTTAGTGGGATAAAGGCTTGTTATTGTAGTCGTGGTGGTGTACTGATGTCAAAGCGTCCTCTTTTTATCCATATTTTATACTTGCAGAATTTGTAGGTAAAGCTTGTTCAATCAATAGAACGCAGGCTCGAGTTTAATTCTACGAGTTTGAGTCGGCTTATTTATTATGAAAGAGAAAAAAGTTTTATTAATTCAAAATAGTGGTATAATAAAATAAAAAAAAATAGAAAGAACAATTGGAGATAAAGAATAAAAAATTACTTATCTAAAATTCAAATTTAAAATTTTTAAAATATTTTTAATAATTTATAGATAAAGCCTTGAATTGTAATATATGTTGAGTATGTTTTATATTAATATTTTTTTTAAAAAACAAGTTGGCTGATGAGCTAAAGAGCTAAGTTGGAGTTAATTTGAGCTTTGGCTTTTTAACTCATCGAGCTCAGCTCAAAAGCTACTTTTCGAGCCGAGGTCGTGGCTAACAAAACATGGCT
>NW_018164646.1:296470-298701 GCF_001263595.1 Phalaenopsis equestris
CGAGCTCAGCTCAAAAGCTCTTTTTGGAGCCGAGGTCGTGGCTAGCTAAGCTTGGCTCAATCACACTACACAATGCCTCGTCAAAACTCATTAATAAATCGTATCATATTGGTTGTAAACAAACTAAAATATTTCAAGAGGTTAAATTTAAGCACTCATTTTATCAGAAATATATATATATATATATATATATAGTTTTATGTATTATATATAATTTTTTTATATTTATTAAACAATAATTTCTTCTTCTTCCTTTTTTACCTTATTACTTGCTGGCATTAAATCAACCTTAAAAGAAAAATATAAATCAAAGTATGGTTTCCCTCAACTTAAAATGCCTTAAGTTAGTTGGGTGGCATTGTTGAAATTGATGAAAAAAAAAGAATTTACAGACATACCATGCACATCTTATGTATTTACATATTTAATGCCTAAACTTTCATATTTATATGCGTACAACTCAAATTTTTGACATCACATAAAAATATCACCATCATAACTTTTAAAAGGGAAATAAACATATTCATGTATATGTTTATCACATCAAAACATTATAAATATAAATATCAAATTTTGAGGGTTACATATATAAATATATAAGAATTGTGTGGTATGTATGTAAATTTCTAAAAAAAAGATTAACTCTTAGGCTCCAACTAATAAGAAAGCCTCCAACCCATTTTCCCATTTTATCTATCAATTATGAGGGGCTTGTACTTTCAATTTTCAAGTACTCTTATTACTATTAAAAGGGGAGACCAGAGAAGGAAGATTCTAAAATTTTGAGATCTAAATATCATCAAAATGCCATTTTCAATGCATGTGATTTGGATTTGATTCAATCACCAAAGGAAAATTAGGTTTCATGGGGGAGGCCACATGGCACCTTGGTCATGGACCATTTGACCCACTTATAGCAAGGCCAGAATAAGCATTGGGGAGCAAAGACCGGACCAAAGCTGGTCTTTGCCACCCACTGAAAGGCTCCCCAATCAGACCAAGCTCCATCCCATGCCTTCCTCTCCACCATTGGTCTCACCATGGCCAAGGCATGAGAACTTGCAAAAACTCCTCCCCACTGCTCAAAACCTCTGAAAATTCTCTGCAAAGTCACCCAAGCATCTCCATGCCAAGTGCCCACCTCTCTTATGACTACATAAGGAGGGAACTCGAAAGCCCTAAGTGCACACCAAGCTCCTTACCCAGCCATCCAACCCTCTTGCTCCCAACATCAACATAAATCGTCGGCCTAAAGCTGATAAATCGTCGACCTTCGCGCCATCTGGAGGGCCCACTCCTAGAAAATCTAGTGTCACCACAAGCTTCGAATCAAAGAGGATGGTTGAACCCATCATCATATCCAACAGCCCAGTGGCCGTGCAGCCACTATCGTTAGGGAGGCCGAGAGTTACGTACATAGGATGCTTGAACTTTGAAGTGTTGTGCATACATGATCTTGATTTTAAGTTTGAGTATTGGAGAAAAATATAAAAGTTTTTTTCAAATACTTTTGCTATATTATACGGTGTTGGATAACTGCACGATCCTGAAGATTAGCTTCTTCCTTAGGTCGATTTCATTTCATTGATAGGTTCGGGGCACTTGGTTGCCTTTGAAACTTTGTAGGTCTCATCCTTGTTGTATCTGGTCGGACCATTGAGCCTTCAGATCTTCTACTAGTGCGTCGTCCCTTGATGTACTTTCTTTCTCTTGAATAGCTGTTGACATATTTTCTATGTACATCGGAAAAATAGAATGAAAATTCATGGCTTAGTCCTAAATATTTGGATTAGCTAAGGATTCAATAAATCATTGACATATATAAGTCAATAGAAAATAAATGTAGCTAAAATGTTAGAAACAAGAATTTTGAAAAATCTTTATTTATGCAACATTAGTTTTATATAAAAGAAAATTATTATTTTTATGATTAGAGATGACAAATTACTTTTAGAATGATTTTATTCAGCCGCTGAGTTAGTTTGTTCATTGAGCAAAAATTTATTGTCTGAAATTAAATAGCTTGTGTTAAGCCATATTAATGATGTGGTTCCTCTTACTTTTGATGGAAACTTCTCCAATTAACTCTCAAACTTGAGACATGATATTATGTTTAGATTATTTTAGTAGTTATTATTTTTCATATAGTTTAATGAGATATAGACATATATATATATATATACATATGATCAATTGTCTTTTCTTCATAATGCAAATTTTGTCGCTCCAGT
>NW_018164646.1:298730-320922 GCF_001263595.1 Phalaenopsis equestris
CGGTTAAATAATAGATATGTAAATATATTAAAATCTTTTTATATTAATATAAATTTTCTTATTTTATCAAAATAAGAAAAAAACATGGGCTTAAATTTATATGTTTGGCGGAACGGGACTCACGCCTCCATTCTAAAATGTGAAATTTCAATGTCCAAATATAAATTTGTTCAGGCTACGCCGACATTCTGTGCAGCCGAACAAAAGTCAAAAGTGTTTTGAAACAGTCTTAGCTTGTTTGGGGCAGCTGCGACTTATCAATAAGTTGTTGCGCAACAGCTGCCTCAAAAAGCTGTCGCGCAGAAGCTGCTGTGAATAAGCTGGCTGACTGTTTGTTTTATGTGGTTTGAAAACAGCTGTGTGAAAATTGTTTCTGGACAAATGACTATTCAGCCTCTGTATAATAATGTTTTTTGCAATATAACATTCTCCATTCTAAAATGTGAAATTTCAGTGTCCAAATATAAATTTGTTCGGGCTACGCGGATATTCTATGCAGCGGAACGGAAGTCGAAAGTGTTTTGAAACAGTCTTAGGTTGTTTGGGGCAACTGCAACTTATCAATAAGTTGTTACGCAACAGCTGCCTCAAAAAGCTGTCGCGCAGAAGCTGCTGTGAATAAGTTGGCTGACTGTTTGTTTTATGTGGTTTGAAAACAGTTGTGTGACAACTGTTTCTGGACAAATGACTATTAAGCCTCTGTATAATAATGTTTTTTGCAATATAACATAACAACACAGGTGAAAACATAGCAGCACAAAAACATAAAAAAGAATCAAGATTTGCCACCACATCAGGGCATGAATCTAATTCATTTCAATACCTAATGTCTACATTAAGAAAATAACATAAAAACATTAAAATTTTAATATCCCGTGTTAATGAAATGAACTTCAATTTGACTGTTACCATTCATTTTGGAATATCCTTTCTGAAAACCTGACATCCAAAACCCAAAAGTAAAACCTTTAGCACTAACTGGCGAATGAAAATATTAGCATTTGCAACAAAAAATTCAGCACAACTTAACCATTAAAAACTAATAATTTGATCAATGCAATTGAAATTACAAAGAGATGGAGGTCAGTATCAAGTTATGTGGTTCAACTGCACTGAATAACCACGACGCAATATTTATGATCGCTATGAAAGCAACAAACAAGGAAAACCACATCACTAAAAAAAAATAGATTATTGCTACACATGGCTCATTCAAACTCTTAATGAAATGTATATAAACAAAGATCTAGAGACAAGTGTAGTTCCTTCCCAACATTCTTCAACAAGCATTGTTTCGAGAATACCGTTCATTACTAATGCATAAAGATTCAAACTCAATCTCCAGACATTTCCACCAACAAATTAGTAGGCTCATAAGCAAAAATCTTAAACAAGAAGCATAAACCACAACTTACTTGTGGCACCAAATTAATCTACCTTCACCAAATCCCCAAGGAAAAATATTTATAGATCTAAACTCTCCCTAAACAAACTTGTCACCGTCCATGATCATCTATCAACCATTCTGACCACAAAAAAATACCACGACAAGCAAATTCCCCGACGCAAGCAAGAAACCACCCAATCTCCCAAAACAACAATAAATATCACAAGGACACAACAATATAACATAACCACAAAGCATTTGCCCCCCCATTTTATCACGATCACCGTAAGCACCTAACCATCCCTTGTTCCTCCCTCTTCTCCTCAACCTTCAGCTGTCTCGTCACGAATCCAGCCAATGCCGGCGGTTGCATGTCGGCGAACAAACAAATGCTCCGACTCCAAAACTCTATCCAATCTCCCAAAACAACAATAAAAATCACAAGGAAACGAATCCAGCTAATGCCGGCGGTTGCATGCCGGCGAACAAACAAATGCTCCGACTCCAAAACTCTATAATGACAATGCAAGCTCCCCCCCGTGCCACCTGAGATCAACTCTCAACACCCGATCACGAGAGAAGAAAAAGCGAAGGGGCGAGAGAGGATAGCATAGGATAGTAAAATACGCGACGCCATGTAATTGATAGCCATAAGATAAAATAAGTTGACATATGGCTACTGCAAGAAAATCCCGCCGATGGGCAGCCTCACATTTTTTTCGGGATAAGTTGAGGCCCAGCCGCCATTAATGCAAGCCTTAGTGCAACCCTCCGAAACGTGGGAATCATGTGGGGGCTCCGCCCAAATAAATCCACCTAAGAACGAGACAACCGGGTGGGCGAGATCTGGCATGCGTGCTCTTTTAGATTTAGGGCGCCCGGGATCGGCAGCCTGAAAGCCGCTGCTAAATTGCGACGTGGCTGGATCTCCTCCCCCTCTCCCTCTCCGCAGGATTTTCTCCCGAATCTCGTACAACCTCCCTAACCATCCATCCGAAATCTCCATTGCGAATAAAGTTGTGGCTCAGATTCGTGCTGGCCTACTCTTCATGTTTGCCACCTCACTGTGGAGAGTGTTAGGGTGGAGATGCGAGGAGAAAGGAAGAGAGAGTGAGGAGGCTTCTGGAGTTAGGCATGCCGAATCGACAGCTCTCTTCGCCGGACATTACAGCCTTCATGAATCTGCTTGTCTATAAACCCATGACGGATGGATGGGCTATTGTCGTCAGGATTGCATTGGGTAGTAATGCCGGGCGTAAAAGATATAGAGAGGAGGAGAAAGAAGGGATGAGCAGGAGGCTGCGACCGCCGGAGTTTCTTTCCGGTTCTTAGGGTTTGTTGGTGAGTGAATGCTGTATGCTCTCGGTTATTTTATTTATTTTCTTCTGTGCTTGTTTGTTTGCCCTGCTACTAGCTGCAGAGGTCTCGGTGAAGCATGAGATGCCCGGCATTTCGTTGGGAAAATGCAGGAAGAAGTTAAACGTGGCTTACCTATTTGACTTGGAATTGATTTGAAAACCGCAAGTGGTAGCCCTTGTTGATTTATATTTCGGAATCGGTGATGGGAACGAGCCCGGTGAGGGAGCTGGCAAAGGTGATTGATTTATTTTGGAAGCTGACATCGGATTTCTTTGTTTGTTGTATGTTTGTTTTTATGACTTGGGATTTGCAGACTAGGAAACCTTACACAATTACAAAGCAGCGAGAGAAGTGGACGGATGAGGAACATGACAGGTTCTTGGAAGCACTCCGGTTGTATGGCAGGGCGTGGCAGCGTATTCAAGGTATTGATATTCATGAGCTTTGTTTTAAGTGCATGCTTTTTTTTGGGTCAAATTGAGGGCCATGCCCAGCCACCATCATTGAATCAAAGGAATGGTTACAAAAATGATAAAAGTAATAGAAGCACTAGAAGGATAGAAAAAATGACCCAAAAGTTGAGTTGAAACCAAGCACAGAAAAGAACATAAGCCACCAAGGTTATCAATGATAAAACAGCTCCATCCAAGGCAAACCTGGTACAGGTGGAAATCTGATAAGAAAATAATAGGCAACAGAGTGCACCCTGAAGCAAGACCTGAATTGAGACAAAATCTAATTGTAGGAAATACCAATAAGATGAAAAAATCATAGGGACAGCCACTAGACCAAAGAAAATGCTTAAACCAGTGGGGTAGTGCAGTTGGTGGAGTAGTAACTGTTCAAGCATCTGCTCACAGCAGCAGCTACCCGTGAAATAGGAAAACAATCAAAGTATTAAATGCGTGTTAATGAATGAAGCCCTTGCCAATGACAGACCAATTATCCAACACATTTAGTTGAGAGAAAATGCTGAAAACTGAAAATATGAATCACAGAGCAATCTAAAACAAAACAAAAATGAGCATTATGAAATAGCAGGTCCACCAAGTAAAGCTGAGGTACAAGCGAAAGATGCTACGAGGTTGCCGGTTGAACCTATTGCAGTGGCTGACATCATTACTCAACCAAAACAAAACTTCAATTATAGAGGCAACCATAAAGATATTGAAACTAGCAAGCAGAACCATTGAAAAAATAGAGGAGCAGTATGCTCATAAGGCAACAAGCTCATAATAGATATAAAATTTTGAGGAAGGATGGATAATCCATCTTGAATTTTCATCTTTTTTGCCTTTTTGCTTTATAGCCATATGAATATTTTGTACCAGAAAATCAGGGCAGGATCATTTCTGAAGATTCTACAATTTCTTTCTTGCCAAATATAATTTGTAGTAATATGCATCGCCGAAGGATAAAATTTTTTAGTGAACTTGTAAGAAATTGTATCAGAATGAGTAAGAACTTATAATAAGTTTCCTCCAAACAAAAAGAAGTTATCATAAGGAATGTGTTGTTTAAGTTAATAAAAAGTGAAATAGCATTCAACAAAGAGGCCAAACAACCAAATATACAACTTTTTTCTACCAAGATCCCTCTGTTGCTAAGAATATGAACAGCTTTGAGACCAGAAATAATAGTTTTCCAAGTGGAAATATCAAATTTTGAAGAATAACCCTTAAACCAGATACATTTATACCAATAAATCTTTGGAATGCTCTCATAAGCTACAGAGAAAATATCTTATGGCGATAGAAGTTCTCACCTTTCCAAAGACATATAATAATATTCTCTTTTATAGGAATATTGCATATTGCTTGTATAAGGTGTTTAGGTTTACTGGGGAGAGCCTAACGGTTTATTGTTTATGACGTAAGAATTCATGGCGTGTGAATGATTGTGAAACCAACAGAAGACTTGGTTTCCATATTTTTCATAAAGAGAACAACCCTCAAGTCATGAATCAAAGAAGAAAAACAATCTACTATTATGAGTGATTTAAAGAACCAAGGAACTTCTAATACGTGTGATCACTTGTAAGATAGCTTTCCAAAAGGTGGAAATGTTATTCTTTCCCCTAAACCAAAGTGAATAATAGTGGTTTTGGCACCAGTTGGAAAGAAGGGAGTTGAAATTAAAGTGCCGTCATATGACGTTGGATTTGCACATCAAATTAATTACATAGGTTGGGAAGACTCAAATCACCATACTCTTTGGGTTTAGTAAAAGTACTCCAAGGAATAATATGCATTCCTCTTTCTGTACTAAAATACAAGAAATTGTTAAACAAAGATGTAATTTTTCTCCTTATAGTTTTAGGGATGAGATAGGATCGGAACCAATAGTGCAAGTAGCTCCATATAAGCTTCTGGTTCCAAGGGCACAACCAACGTTGTATTTTTCAAGTAATTTAGTGTAGTGAGAAGCCTTCACCTCAGAAGAATGAACTGCATTACCAAGATAGTCCCAAGGCAACACATATTGGGTATGCAATCACAAGTATCACACAACCTTTGTTGTTCAGTTGATCCACCGATTTTGAGGAGCATATGACAGAAATTGGTGGCCTTATAAAATATTCTCAAACAATTTATCTATAAGGCTGCAAACTGAACTTGGATGGTGATGTACTATTTCAAAGATTTGACTCGTGCATTAAACAATATATTATGCTAGTTCATCCTTCACAAAAAATTGTGAATAACCTAAAAGGCCTACTAAGTCATTTTGTGGTTGCTGGCCTACCTAGCATAAAAATGCTACTACCATGAACTATGCAAGAGCTCTTGAAGTTTTTATTATAGAAAAATGGGATAAATCTAAGATAAAATTGATTGTTAACTATTATTTAAATTCTTTGATAACTACCTTCATTTGTAAAGAGCGTTTTCACTCTAGTACTATGGATTATTTAAGATGTGAGATTTGAAATGCACAAAAGATTCAGGGGGAGCTGTTTTACATCTTGATTTACCTATTGTGCATAATTATTTTTATAACTAGTTGGACTAAACTGTTTCCCAATGACGTGAAATCCAATCCAGCTCATATGTAGTTGATCATTGTTTATGTTTTTAAATCCTTTGTTTTCATTGGTTGAGGAAAACATATTTTTTATGTGTGCTGGATTTCAAGCAAAAATTTGTTCCCTAAACTTAGTTTAAAATTTTATAAGAGAAAAGCAAAAGAGTTTTCCTTTCAAATGTTTAAAATAGAATTTTGGATTTTTGATATGTAGTAAAAGAACAGAAATGCTTCTAAGGGCTTAAATTTACTGGATTTACATTTAAATTGTGTTCGAAACTTTCCACAAAATTACCCGTCTTCTTCCATTTTGAAGACTACTTAGATCGTGTGTTCTAGCAAGAAAATAGAGTTGGTTATTAATTATGCACTAGAAGATGTTTCAAGTTTTTTAGCATACATGTAATTTTTTTTATCTGATCCATTGATGGTGAATCATCTCAGCCATAAATTTCTTCGAAGGCTAAATTTCATCATAGAATCAATATATGTAATTGTTGTCTTCATTTCCATTTTACCATAGCTTGGGCAGACGATCCTTTCAATTTTGTGCGTGTATTTGAACTAGGTTATTTAACCCATACTTCAAAGCACAATTGTATTTTCTATTGATCTCATCTTTTTTGCTCTAATATGTAACGGATCATGAAGGTGTCATGTAAATTAAGGTATTTGAGTCCCAATGAAGAAATTTTGTGTTCATTGTTCTATGTGAACTTATGAGCTACAAAATCCTAATTTTATTTTGAATGTGAAAGTTTTAGTGGCTATCACTTCGGAAAAAACTGGGCGTAAAATAAAAGAAATTTTTGTAAACTAGATATGATGGTGTTCTATTCAGCTTAAAGAGGGTTCTAAGTAAATTTGCAAACCCTGACTATTCCATATGAACTGAAGTTGGTTAATTCTTTGGGTAGCTAGTGTTACATGGGCTGTTTGAGTCACTTCAATATTTTTTTGGTGGATTATAATCTCAGCATACAAATTAATTATAGCTGAAACTCTCACTATATCCATCATTCACATTGTCAGATAATAGAGAATTTTCGGTTGCTTGTATTTTTAAAATAAAGAGAAACATTGCTCTTTTAGTTTTCATTATTTCCCCTTTTACTGCTTACAAGTAGCACCTAGGACTTAAATTTGGCGTTGTTAGAATTATGCTACATGTTGTTACAGAAAAAGGTAAAATCTTCTAGTATATGTACATTAGAGATATTTATTGATTTCTCAAAGATGTTTCTTGGTGCAATGCAGAGCATATCGGTACAAAGACTGCTGTTCAGATAAGAAGTCATGCACAGAAATTTTTTTTAAAGGTCGAGGATTTCATTTAAATTCTGTTTATGATTTTCTTTACATACAAATTCTTGCATTCTTTTTCTCTTAACTTATGTCAGAAGTTAATTAGGTGGATTTGCCAATGCTTTGAAGACTCATTTAGTCTACGAAAGTTTTATTTATTTTGAACGAAATTTATTTTCTTACTTTTAAATTTCCCTGCTCATGTTGCCTTGAAAATTTTTTGAAATTTTTTTCTTGTATAATTATTTGCTAATTGGGTAAATAAGAAATGCTAGAACTACAGGTTTGGCTGGAATACCCTTTCAGATATATCCACAATTGAGTTAGGGCATCCTTCATTACAGTATTAAACTATAACAACCATCAAATCAACTCAAAGGATGTGGGAGGCTGGCATGTAAAAGCATTTAAAATGGGCTACACAAGAAATATACAGTTATTTCTTACACAGAATTTAACAGTTTACTGGTTTGGATAATAATAAATTCTTGTGTTTTGAAATCTCACAATGAAATAATGTTTGCTTAGATTAAGTTCACATTTATTATTAGGTTGGCCTATTGGCATCAACATATTTAATTATATCAATAGCATTTTATTGGTGCAATAATATTGATGATCAAACACCACATTACGACTATATATAAATTAAAATTGAAATTTTCCAATAATTAAAACTGATAAGAATGATGAAAGCAATTAAATAGGCAAACATAACAATTCTGGCCATTAAATCGCAATGTTAGGGGCAATATTAATTTTGAGCAAGTTAGTTAGGTTCAGCACAAACTTGTAACTAAAAATAAATTCCGGACTCTAAATGCTTCAATTACAAATTTACTCTCTCTCTCTCTCTCTCTATATATATATATTCAATTATGTGATTTCAATTATGTTTAAGCCATTCAGAGTGGACCTATGTTGCACAGATACATATGCGAATATGATACAGATACATGACACGTATATTATTAATAATATAGGATACAAACACGCATCAGACACACCATTATAATAAAAAATATTTAAATATATATATAAAGTAAATAAATAAAATATTAATAATATTACAAAAAAAGATATTTAATTGCATTAACTTTTAAAAATTAAGAGTTCATTTGACATCACTTTTGTTTCCTATTTAAGTTGATATAATTTTAATATAATTTTTTTAATTTTAAAAGTAAATAAAAAATATAAAAGATATTTTAAGTGTTTTTCAAAATAACTACTTCAGTCAAACATGTATTAATTTAAATTAAAACATAAATAAAAAATAAAAAAAAGTAAATTAAAATTTATCCCAAACAACTTTTAAGATGTTTATAGATAATTATTTAGTTTATGATATAAAAAAGCATGCTTTTATTATCTTATATTGCATTAAGATTTAATTCATCTTAATTAATTATTCATTAAAAAAAATAAAAGGATCAGTGGCTTCTTTGACATAGAATTATTTTGTATTCTCATATCTAACACCTAAATTTTGATTTTACATTTATTACACCCAAATTTGGCCATCATATCTCATCTAATATACCACAATTTTTAGTTTTAAAAAGTGAAATATATATAGATGGGATATATATATATATATATATAATTCAGGTGTTAGATACGTAAATACATAAAAATTGAATGGTATATATGTACATGTTTCATAAATTTTACATACAAGTATATTTCTTTTGATTTTAGTCTTAAAAATATTTTTCAGAAAATTTTAATTCATTTATTCAAGACACATTCCTGACACGCATGTCCTATTTTTTTTTTTAAATATTATTTAAATGACACTCTTTTATGCCATGTTCGACACGTGTCGAAGCTGTGTATGTGTCCAATACATGTTTGATACGTGCCCGACACTGTACGGCTCCTTAATTAGAAGTGTTTGTGCATCATTGAGTAAACTTGTAATCATTTTGAAATTGATTTTTAATTTAGAGTGTAGTGTGACATCATGTTGAGATAGTTTCAAGGCAGTTTAAATTTAAAGCTTTTTTCAGGTGAATTTTGAGGTTTTTAGTGATCTTATTTAAAAACTTATTTGCTTTTTAGTGTCAATATAACTTATTTGCTTTTTTATTGTCAATATAACTTATTTGCTTTTTTAGTGTCAATATACTTATATACTGGATATATATTTTAAATGATTTTTTCTTATTGAGCCTGTTATTATTAATTAGTTAACATATCATAAGGCCTTAATAAGAGGGAATACAATCATTCAGACAACCCAACTTTATGTTGTATGGATCTGGAAAAATAACTGACCCAACTAAGACAAATTTGTTTAGATTAGATGTGATGAAACATGGAGGGTAGGTTGAAGAGAGGTAACACCAAGAAAACCTAAGGATGGAGAATTTAGGCAATGACTCTAATGATTATTTTGTTGGAGGAGCCATCTAGCTCACAAAGAATGACCATCAAGCCATACTTAAATTAGGAGGGATTAAGCATTAACTTCAAGATAAAACCAAAATCTTATTAAGTTTAATACCTTATCAATCTTCTTAGTTACATAAGGGTACTACCTGTAACTATCTTCTATATAGCATTCCAACATAAGAGTAAATGAAGGAAAAAGAAACATTAAATTAATACTTGAAAATAATTAATTAAAAATGTTGACCTCCATACCTACTTCATATTGCTACAGGGTGAAATGTGACAAAGTTGATAAAGAATGATGGATAGTGGTTGAAGCATCTTGCAAATTGAAATTGAGACATCACATCAACCAAAATGAACTAATTACTGCTCAATCTACAAAATAGAGGCTTTACTGATTCATTTGAAATGTTGCAATTGACTAAGAAAGATGTCAGGGCTGACAAGCGAGTTACACGATAAGAAATGTGCAATAGCTGCTTGAAGTTATCGAAATGACACCTATTCATAAAATGGATTGCTTTGATGTATTTAGAGCATCAAATTTATCTGAGAACCCCTTAGTCGATTTGATAGATCACAATGAGTAGGACAATAATGTCATGAAAATCTAGTATTATTAAAGTGCAAAGCGCGATGTGATGCTCAAGTCTTTATTTTTTACTTCAAAGCACAAAGAGGTGCGCAGAGCAAAACGGCACTTTTATTAATTAAAACGTTGATATGCTATATAAAATTATCAATGTATAAATATATTTATTAACAATTATAAAATATAAAATATAACTTAAAAGTTAACTTAAAATTAAAAAAATGTGGTGCAATACTTAACTTGAAGGCAAATATTAATAGTGAACCTACAAGTTAAAAATTCAGACAATTTCTAATAGTTTGTTGCAATAATAATAAACTTAAAAATTGCAAAAAAAGCTACAAATTAACATTGGCACTTCAAAGCGCGCTTTAACGAAGCGAAGCGTGCACTTTTGAAAACATTCCAAAAATCAAAGTCCAAATGTTTAAATTGCCATCAAAATTTATTAACATCACATATTCATAAGACGAACTATGTCGATGCATCTAGTATGTCAGAATTATTGAAGAATGGACTTTCCATGGTCTATTTGGACAAACATGATGGAAACGACAAATTTTAAATCAAGCCCGAATTATCTTAAATTGTTATAAAATTGCTCAAATATTGGCTGTTCACAAAATGGATTTTACCAACATGTATAGAATATCAAAATTACTTTCGATAAACACCCATATAGTCCAAAATCTTGCACAAAAGCAATTCGCAAAATTTTCTTGGACATGAGGCTAGTGACATTTAGATTGAGGCACATGATAAATGTGACTGTAAGTCAATTGATACATTTTTCTCGCTTTTTTTATTATTATCTAATCAGTAGAATAAAAATTGCTTATCTAATTCCTATTATAGTCACCCACATCGCGAAATTTGAAGCATCGTGCTGTCTCACCCCATATTTTTTTTTAAATAATAATATATGAAATTTACTAAACCTAAAACCTGTTATAAGGGTCTGCGTTATTTGTTTATAACAAAAAAACTAAATCAAACCAAATTTTTTTTGAATGCTCTGGTTTTTGAATTTAGTGGTTCAAGTATTGATTTTGATTAATGAAATGTTTCATTTTCAATTTTTTATTCAGTTTGTCAATCAAAATTTTTGATAAAATCAAAAGAACTAGTTAAATAGTTATAAATTAAAACACGTTTCATAGTTCACATTCTCGGTTTCACTTTGCCTTCTCAATTTGAACTGCCATGAAAGTAAGAAATTTCTTTTTTAATTACATATTTTTAATTATGTTTATTGCTTGTCAATTATGTAATATAAAAGTTGCATAATGTCTACAAATTGCACAAATAATTTTCAAGTTCAGCTAACTTTGGTTTATCCAAATTCAAATAAAAATAGTAGAACCAAATTATTTTTTACTTTGGTTGGGTTTTGCATTTTGTTGGTTGATTTTCTTCATATTTTTGGACATCCATAATCAATTGGTTTTACAAATTTGTCATCCAAATCATCGAGATTGAGTAGAAGCACTCCTTTCCATATCCTTTTTTGCATGCCGGCACACAAAGCACAGCTGCATTAGGCCATCCCTATTTTCTTGCGCCGCCGTAGGAGAGTACCCCTCGAGTTCTACCCCCTCTTGGCTCCACCAGCGACTCAAGCGCACTTCGCCTCCTTCCCTCTCATGCACTCAAAAGCCCTCTCCCTAGCCAAACTCCTCAAAAGCCTGCTTATGTCCTTTGTCAAGCCTCCACACATGCTTGTTGCCTCATACACACCTCCTCTAGCCTGTAGCACCACACCCAGCACTCTCAAAACCTTGGTCTTGAAACTCGCATCTCCTCCTCTCTCTATCTGTAGACACCCAAACCTGAGCCTCACCTCACAGGGTCGTTGCCCTCTTCCACGACTCCATCCTGTGAATGGTCCACCCCAAATCGACCTTTAGCTCCACCTCTCTGCCATCTTGTATTTGTACATGTCATTTTTGCCCTGGAAGAGAAATTATGTATTTGCATATTTTTTTCGTGTAAGTGAAAACCCACGTAGGTGTTATAGGGAGAAAGATTTCAACACGATTCTCTTGGTGTAGTGTGAAAAAAAAAAAAATTAGGCATAATGTTTACTCTACCTCATACACGTTTTCTTCTCGTGATGGGGAAGCTCAACATTCTTAATGAAGCATTCTTCTTGGGAAAGAGTTGGGGGGACCTAAAAATAACAATCAGAATGAACACCACAAATTTAAAAAATGCTAATAAAAATTATAAAGAGCAAAAAAATAAGTTTCTAAATGCATCTTTCTTAACATTGCAGAGAAATGTGTGTTTCCTTTTATGTTGGTAACCCAACACATCTTTCTTGGTGTTTTGGGGGAAGAAGATCATACTGTGATATTTACACCACCCATATACGGCTTTCTTAGTGCATTGGGTAGGCTTAACATTCCTGATGCAACCCTTAAATTGGAAGAAGCTGGGAGGTTGCCAATTTTTATACTGACAGGGGGTTTAGACTAGATGAAATAAAAAAGTCCTAATTTTAAATCGAAGAGTTAAAATGATATTAAACTAAATGTGAAATAATAAATGTCATGCAATAAAAATGAACACACGAAATTGGGGAGGGGACTAAATTAGAGGAAGAACTAAAGATGGAACTTAAAGGGAGCTCTACAGCTTCCCGATAAGCACGAAGAGGCCATTCTAAAGAACATTCTAGCCATTTTGTTGGATTGAAAAGATAATTGGGAGCAAACGAATATGAAGGATCCATGAGCAACAAAATCATTTGACAATGAGAATGGCTGAAATATCATTGAGCAACCAGAAGCTAATAGATTATTGACGAAACACGGACAAAATTGTCAATTCGAGCACATAATTAAAATTTTCAACGTCTCCTCACCATCAAATCTGTAACACATGCACATGAGCGAATAGAAGATATTTTCTTAAATGATCTAAAATAAAGCTTTGTCTGTTCAGGCCATTAGCAAAAATAATTAGATTAAAATAATTCTAATCTTACTTGTGCCTTTTGCGGCAAGTTATAATTCAAATATTATGCCTCAAATGTTGTCTAAGTTAGCTTAAAAAGTGCGCATAACTTTGTGGGACGTGTTCAAATATATTAAAACAACTTTCCGTGCATGTATTTTGACTAATATGACGAATATCTTGTTATATGATCCAAGAATGTTGCATTGTTACGCTAAGTTTCATCATTTCATAAGATGGAACGAAGTGTTTCATATGCTGGAATCAGAATCGAAGCAAAGGAGTTAGCGCACAATGTAAATAGAGACTAAGGTACGAAGATTGAGGAAATAGGCATAGAGCGAGAAAAGAATCGAGAGATATTGAGTGAAATAGAGAGGAAGGAAGAAGTAGAAGAAAATTACATGTGAAACACTTCCTACGGGAAGGATTGGAAGCCACAAGGTAAAGCATCAACGTCACCTTTGAGCGCTGCGTGCATTCTGTGTGAAGGAGAAGAGTTGAATGAAGCGACTTCAATGGGAGAGGGAAGCTCATGTCTTAGTCAAAACTTGTGAAAGGAGAAGAGATAGGAAGCGAGTGCTAGAGAAGTTTCCTACGCTTGGGAAGGCATGATCGACTGATGGAGTTTCATATGTAGTGATGCTCTAGGGATCGAGCTGAAGAAGGAAAGGCCTACGAGCGGGTGAAGGAAAACTTAGCTTTTATGAGAGGTAAGAGCTATAAGGTTTATGTTTTAATAAAATATATTAATTAGTTTTCATATATGTAATACCAATAAATATTGTAATAATAATAGTATGGAAGATATTATTTGAAATATGAAAATAAAATTTTTAATTACTTATTTAAGTTATAATGGACATTAATTGGATATTGAATTAAATTTAATATAAATCATAAATGTTAATTAAGTAGTAGTTTTGATAGTTAAATTAAAGTAATATGAATAGTTAAAATAAAAGTTTCTAATCAACAATTAAAATAACATAATTAATGAAAAAATTAATTAAACATAATTAATGATATGTTTTAAAATTTTATTTTTATGATATTATTTGACAGCTAATTACTGAAGACAAAGATTAAGCGTGTTTGAAGATGTAAGATGATATACGGTTTTGAGGTGATTTTTAAATTATAGTAGTGTTTGATTTATTATAAATCTAATATAATCTGTTAATTGTTTAGATAGATTTTATACTATAAGGCTATTTATTTCTCTTTAAGTTCATTTGATTATATTGAATTGTATGTCATTGATATTTTTATATGTCCATCAAATGCATAATTGAAGATATTATATTTTGTATTAAATGTTATAAAATGAAAATAAGAATGAGATTCACTATTTTGATTGCTTGCATGTATATGCTTGGTTATGATGAAGTCACTCTTTATGATATTTGCGGGGGAACATTAAGATACTCATGCATGTAAATGGAAAAAGAAAATAATGATTTTAACGTGTCTTAATTGATATAATTTTAGATGGTGTTTCTGCGACAGTTGTATATAAAGTCAAAATTTATTGATATGTAAATGATACATTATGGCACATTTAATGGTTAGAGTCTCATTGAAAGATCATATTAAATAGTACAAACCTTCAAACTCTCTTAGATTGATTTAAATAAAGTTTAACTGTTATGTATATTATTCTCTTTTATTGTGTTACTATAGTTTAGAAGCATGAGTATTCACGATTTTAATTAACTCACTGTTGTTTTAAACTTACATTTCTGGTTTAATATGTTGATTAAAGGACGAATAATAGAAGAGGCAATGTTTATAGAAGACGCTAACAACCAGACTTAAGATAAATTTATATCCACTTAAAATTAGTTTTTAGCGGCTCTTTCATTTATCTTTTTGAATCATTAATAGAGATAGAAAATTAAAAATATAAAATTTGATTAATACCGTCCAACTGTCTGTTCCCGTCTTGATTGATTTCATGCCTCAAGACAGGTTGTGACATGCTTAGACTGACATAAAATAAACCCAAAATACACGTCTTAACAAATATGCTAAACATTTAAATCTAATATTGGAGAATGTTGTTAGTCTAAAACTAAAATTTAACTTTTCTCGAGAAGCTACAAATAATTTAAAAAATGCAAAATCTCTATTTTAAAAAGGAAGCTTGAATTGATTATTATACACGCTTTAAGTGGGTTGTATTGTTTATATAACAATGTTGTAAATTATATTTGGCTAGTTTATTCTTTCTCATGAGAACTCGAGTTAACAAGATTGAGTCCATTTATTTAGTTTTCTCTTACAAGGACATGAATTGACAAGATTGAATCCATATAACCAATTTGGTTCTCCTCTTAAGGATTGACTTGATGAGGCCGAGCTTTCATTGAGCTAGTTCGATCCTTCTTCATATAAGGACTATAGTGGATCTGTTTGATGCCATAATAATGTTTAAATAATAAATTTCAACATAATTATAAATTTGAATAATATGAAAAATTATGACCTCGTGATGACTATGTTGATAGAAAATCTCTTTCGGAGGGAATACCTTTAAAATTCTCAAAATCTTAATAAAATTCATCTTGAGGCCAAAATATGATAAAAATATCAAATTTTTATGGTATTTATAGAACAAAATATTTAAGCAAAATTTATCATTAAAAGCTAAGGGTACTTTACATTTACTATTTGTAATATCTTATCGATGGAGATAAATTTATGATTAATCCAAGTTCACAAAGAACAAATATCATATCGAGTATTTTGCTATGTTTACTCGCAATGTATTATACTCAAGGACATCCCACATCTCATTTATCCATGTAATTTGACCGCAAGATGGCTTCCATAGAAAAATAACAGTTATAATTTGAGCTTTTTTATTTAGTAGTTTGGTGCAAAATTATATTTATATTATAGTCACGACTTAAGTTTGTATGATTTTAATTGTTTTGATCCTTTGAATTAAGAATCATATGTTATATTTAATGGGACACAAAATCATTTGTTAGATGAGATTGACTTGAATTTTCCTTCCCGTAAATAATAATTTACTTCAATTCTACTATGTCAACTTAAATAAAATAAGCCATAATTATCAACAAGGAATTTTTTCATTTAGGCTGTGTCATTTATCTCCATCGACCAAGAAGATTAAGGGCCATGACAATCTGGGATGACAAAATTATAAGATATTGATCAAATTCGTCATTATTTCTTCCATTATGTGCTCTAAGCTCATGATGATAATTTTTTTCAATTTAAAACCCTAATTGCTGCTAATATATGCTAGATATTTAACACTTTGATTATGAACCTTAATCAAAAGTTTTCTCTTATAATTATGATGAGTTAGGGGTTTAGGTTTATCGGAAAGCTCAAACATGATATTAAAGTTCATGACATTAGGCAATGTCTTATTTGCAGTTTAATCCACCTTTTAAAATTTGATTTGGAACATAACAAAAACTCTCTTGTGAGAGATCATGGCACAAATATTTGGAGTTCGTCGATTCCTGGTGATTTTATTAAGGAAGGTTTCACTTTTCTTCTTTATAAAATCATGAATATATGCTATAACAACAACTAAAAAATAGAATAAAAAAAAATATAAATTTATATAATTTATTTTGGAGCAAGCATTGTGAGATTTGTTGTAGCTAGAATTTATATAAATTTTCATGTAAAGATATGTGCTTGATTTAATTGTCAAAACTATAGAATAAGCCTTAATAAAACTTAGTTTTAGTTTTGTTTGGATAAGTGCACATTTAATTAGTTAACGATCTTAATTTAATTTTTTTAATTTTTGTTTGATTTCTAGATTTGTTTAGAGGTGATTGTTGTAAACCCACTAGAAAAATACTTAAGGGCTAATAACTATGGAATCGTCATTTTAGATAATTCATATCGTTGATATGAAAATTAACTACTAAATTTATTTTTATACATGTGGATGGTATTTTTCAATAGTCATGTAATTATTTAAAGGTGAATATCAATTTTCTTTTAATAGTTCAAATGAATCATTACTTGAAGAGGAAAGAATATGTGAAGATTGATGTTGATAATCTTATAGCGAATCCTACGTTCGACATTTGATTTGGAGCTGTGATGATATTGAAAAAGGTAGAGTTCATAAAACATATTTGGTGATGGGTAATATTGCACAAAGATTTAATTTAAAACAGTTTGAAGGATTCCAAAATGTTACAAGTATAGTATAAAAACTGTTGTTTTCTATCTCTGCTATCGAATTTAAGCTTCAAGGCAGTGAAGATTCTTTTGCTAATAAATAATTTAAAAATTATTAGAGAAAAATGGATTTTTAGCTTATGTTAGAGAATATAATTGTGCTTACAATGAGGTGAGGCAGAAATATGATGATTTAAGAAAGCCTCAATGATAAAGTGTTCCCACCATGTGGCTGAGTAATGATTAAAATAACTAAAACATGTTTTGTATTTTGTTGGCTGCGGTTTGTTGTTAACTGTATTCTATTCTTTCTACTCCAAGAATTATCATTTCGGGACTATGATGTGTTATTCAAATCATAAAATCAAGGTAATTATTGGAAATTATTTAAATTTTTTTGCTAATCATAACTAATCAGTAAAAAAGACGTTACATTTGAAAATGTAAGTATGAAGTTTAAGTTGACCAAAGGTTCAAAAAGATATTTTTTCTGCAGTAACTGATGAGATTTTTTTTTCCATCATGAATGATATTGATGATTCTTACTTCTCTATTCTTGTGAAGGAATAATCTTGTGATGTGGCTCTAAAGGAACAATTAACTATTGCGACGAGGAATGTTGATGGAAAGAAATAAGTTATTAAGAGAATTATTAGTGTTATACATATTTTCTCCACTAGTGTAGGTATATTTCAGGTAGCTTTTGAGGGTATACTTGCCAAAAATTCAATGTACTTCTATTGGATCTATGGTTAAAGCCATGAACGGGCATCCAATATATTAGAAAATTTTCATGATTTGACTACACTCATTCTTAATAATAATAATCCACATTCATCTATAACCTCTATTTTACTCATCAACTTCAATTGTGTTTTCTAGTTTGTAGTAAAGAATTAATGTCAAGTGGATTATCATTTTGATTTTACTTAAAAAATTATAAATATTGTTGGAGTAGTTTATAAAAAGAGTGATTTTTAAAGCCTTTCAACATAACAAAGTGCTTCTTCATCTTAGTACTGAAAGTTTAATTATTGATCTAGGCCTGAACTATTAGGCTAATTTGTGATGACTTAGTGGCACTTGTTGGGATTTACTTTTTCATATTTTAATTAGTCTCATGACATGTATATTTGTGTGTTTGATGTGCTTAATATTGTCAAAGAAGATGTATAAGATTAATAATCAGTTGAAGTTGATGTTTTAACGGATGCAATGGAATTTTTTGGCATTGTATTTGAAACACATCTAAATGATATTTTGAGAATTACAAATGAATTATAACAATTTTAAAAACTGATTTGAGTATTGAGATTACGAGAGAAGTAATGCAAGTATTCTAGCAACGATTGCAAATGATGAGGGAGAATGAATATAATTCTTTATTGAATGAAGTATCACATTTATGTAGTGTTTGTAAATTTGATGTTCCGATTATAAACTTTACATTTAAGGCTTATTTTTGGTTAATATAAAAAAACCAAAGAAATTATCTTATAATTATTTTATATTATAATTGACATGCAATTTTTATGAGTTGATTGATCGTTTCTCTGAAGCTAATATTGAGTTGCTTTTCTGCTTGGTGCATCTGAACTTAAGGGATTTATGATCTACTTTTGATAACTATAAATTAATTTGTCTTGTGAATTTATATTCAAGGGATTTTTAATAGTTAAGCTTGTGATATTTAGTTTTGATATGTGCACTGGTGATGAATCCTCATCTCTAAATAGAATTGGCGATCTTGAAAAAACAATTATTAAGTTAAAGAATGATGTGTGTTGTCTGGCTTACGAGCTTATTACATAGGAATCAACTTTATCAATTGTTATTGCTATAATGAAGAGAGATTTTTTGGCAATGAGAATTGTGAAGCATCCATTGCATAGTAGAGTAGGTGATTATTGTCTAATGATTGTCTAATACTTTTATTAATAAAAAATATTTAACTTAATTTCTTATAAAACTATTAAAAAATATTATCAAAAAATAGAAAATAAATTGAAAATTTTTGTAATAATTATTTAATTCATCCATCATAATAAAATAAAAATTCTGTTTTAAGTTGTATATTATTTATTTATTTATTTTACTTTATTTTATGTATATTATCATAAAATAAGCTTGTCCACCCTAAATTATTGGTTGATGCTACCCTAAATTGATGGCATTCTTTTCTTAAATCTATCTTAGAGAATACAAATGTACCATCTAAATGGTAAAATAATTTATCAATTTTATTTTTCTCTCTGCCTTTGTAGGAACTATATATATATTTTTTTCATTCCATGTGCAATTCACCGAATGTATTCTTGAAGATTTCGAATGTATGAGAGAAAATTCTTATTGTAGTTAAGAACCTCCGTGTTCATAGGAGAGCTAACTTTCAAGTTTATTGCAAATTCCCTTTACGTTCAATTTTAGTTCTATTTTTGTATCATATATTGATTTTTTCTCTTCTTTCATATATCATTTTGAGTATTTATTTAATGTCATTTTACAATCTTTTTTTCTTTTTAGTCGTATTTACAATATAAAAAGTTATTTATTAGTGTAAAATTTAGTATCCTCCTATCGTCTCCGTTGCAAATTGAACATCCATGAGGAGTTTTGGTCAACCCACCACACTGAGGAAGGCATTTATGAGTCTTTGTTTAGGCGAAATACCCCAAGTATAATGAAGTTGAACTCACAAATATCTAATTTTCTTTTTGTGCAACTGTTATAATTTCATCAGAAATTATAAAGCATGCTCGTATGAGATCACTCTCAGGATGGGGTGATCACCTAGGAAGTTACACCAATGGGATAATATTGTGATGCTATTAGGCCAAAGTGGATAATATCTGAATAGTTGAGAGTTCGGGCTATTATAAATGATATTTATAGAAAACAAAGTGCTATGCTATGAGGCCACCTCTTGAACCCTAGATGAAATAAAAGTGCTTCATGGTGAGAGCAACCTCTTAAATATGTAGGGACGGCTCCTGGAATCTTATCGACTTGATGGATGATTTTGAGTTAAGAATACTAATGAGAATGGTGGTTACTTAAATGGGGGTGACTATGGAATCTCTTAAGTAGAATGAAATTGAACTCTTAAACATCAAGGCATCTTTTGGTACGTTGGACTCTCATAAAAAACAACAATTGTATGCGTGTTTATACTACAACACTCCCGGGATGGTTGATCTCCTAGAAGGTTATGCCAATAGGACAAAACCATGAGATTTTAGGCCAAAGTATACTACTTATGTTTTGAGGGATTGGGTCATCTTTTCCAATATGCACCAAGAAAGGCGGGTACGAATCTTCTCCACATCATGCCAATAAAAGGTATATATGAGTCAGTTGCATAAGAGAATTATGCAAACAATGGAATTTCACTACGATTTTAGAACAATGTGCTCAAGTACTCAATAATCAGTGCGATTACCTTGTTTTTTTTATTAGGCTTGCATGTACAATGGGTTAGCGATGATGAAATGCATGCACAATTTTTTTTCTTTTTATGATTTTCTTTATTTTCTTTATTCTCCTTTTTTTCATTCCTCTTTTTCTTGTTCTCTATATAAATAAGGGAGAGAATAAAAGAGAGACATAGAATGAGAGTAAAGCACAAACCTAAATCAAACAAAATCTTGAATCCCATTTCTCCGCAATTTGGCTTTAAATTCCTAAGTCTTAACGATCCCTTCTTCTCTTTCATACCCTGTCAGCCTGATTGAGGCCTTCTTCAGCAAGCTGCCTCATGATCTCTGATTGATGTCTTTCAACAAGCTCCCATGTAAGAATTCTTGCGTCACTTGCCACCAAATTTTTTGACGCCTTCTAGCAGCTCCCGAGCATGACTTGCTTTTGTTACGACAGATGATTTACAGAGTTCAGGTAAGAGAGGAAAGAACGGGAGACATCACGAGAGATTTAGTGAGCTTTTTTTATATGAAGTGAGGCTGAATGATAACACTCTTTTTTTAGTGGGGTGAGGAGCGACTGAGCGTATGGGCTCGATATGGGCCATAGATACAATAAGTAAGTGGAATTTTTTGAACTTCTTTTTCCTCCTAAATTTGTGAGTCAACAAATACCCCCTAAGAAACATAGCATACTCTTGAAGCAGATCATATTTGTTAGAAATAAGATGGCCTAAGAAATATGGTGTACTCTTGAAGCTTATCATATTTGTTATAGTTTAGTTGACCTTATGAATCTCGAAAAGTTTTGTTGATCCTTTAAATATTCTTGGATGTCAATGTAGATGAGTATGAGTTTAACTTTGGCATGTAGATATATATATTTTCATCAGCCTGTCTTTCACTTTATCTTTATGTATCTTGATATATCATCTTTCCTAATATAGAATATTTTTATTTTATTACTTATGTAAAAAATTTTTAGCTTGAAATGTTAAAATGTCACGCAACAAACCGATCAAGGAATAAATTTGGGCCATGATAAATAGGTACAATCCTCAAGGGATCATTGAAGTTGAGGATACGCCTCAGCAATATGAGGAGATGCTAAGAGGACATAACTTCTATGATGATTTTCTTACCCAATCTTTCACCCTTCAATCTATAGGGATCTTGTAGACTGAGCAATTGCTATCAATGTGAAATGCGGGAAGTAGAATTCACTGGAGAGTACGGTTGACTCGATAAAATATTGGATATGCGGCATGTTGCAACCAACAATTTAATGTGGTTGAACAATCTTGCAATTGAGATTAATGAGTCTTCATTATTTTCAATCTGGTTTAGCAAAATAGCCTTGAGATTTTTCATTGGGATGACTTCTTAATCTTGTACGTGGATATCTCCCCTAGAGTAGATATATTTTATCGGGCACAAAAATAATTTGAAGGAGGTAAGCGTTTATGAAGCCATATATGCCTCAATGTTCAACTTTGAAAGCATCCTTACTTCATGAGTTAAAGGAGTTGTTGAACTCTGAGCTCGTACCTACAATACCCATTGAAAAGGCTC
>NW_018164646.1:320932-338731 GCF_001263595.1 Phalaenopsis equestris
GAAGAGCTGAATTTTACATTGTGTGAGTTGAAGGTTATATCTAAATTGCTAGTTTTTTACCATTGCTTTGAGGAATTTATTCCTTCCAGAAAGGAAATCTTATGCAAGCCACCTTGTGTTGATAGAAATAGGCGTGTGGAGTTGTTGTTACTATCTATCTTCCCTAAAGTCATAACTACTATTGGCAGGTCTATTTAAGGGCCAGGATATTAATTCACTTTTGAGCTATTTTCTTCTTAGGCATTTGGATTTGTAGTTTTTTTAAAGGGATAATTTGGTCTAGCTTACTATTTTATTGCATGGCCACTTGAAGTTTGGTTTAAGACATGTTGTCAACTTATCTGAAGTATTCATCACACCATTTATGAAGTTTGGTAAATGTCTCTAGCCATTATTGACATTGATGCAAATATATTTGTTGGGCTGTTTGATCACATGATTATGTGTTTTTTTTTTCTTCCCACAAAAGAGGGTCTATATGATGTAATGCTCTATTTGCCAGCCTTATCTCATAGTGAGCACATTTCTCTCTTCTGTAATCCTTAGTATAATACAGACTATTCTTAGGGAAATTAAAAAAGTTGTTTAACCTAATGGAAGAATTTGTTCTTCCTTGACATTACATTGATGCCTGAGTTCATATCCATATAAAAGGAGTAATGACTATTCAGAAAATCTACCATATTTCTTGAATAAAGGTTATCTTGTCATCATGCAACTATTAACATTACTTTAGAGCGAGAGTGTGTACTCATTTTCTTCTTTGTTTGATGCCTTGTTGTAGATCAAATTTTTTTATTGAATTAACTATACATATGTGGTCTGTCGAACAACATGATGAAAGTTTATTTAGTTGATGGTGTAGATCGCAGAGGCAAATTCTTTTTTGTTTTATAAAAGGAGATAAGTATAATTTGCCAGTACTTCATTAACATCTGACTGATGTTTATGTCATCATTTTTGTTAATGACCTTGGAAGAGCATCATTTGAACAGGTTAGCTCGACAATTCAAGTTTTACAAACAACCTTATACAAACGGTTGCCTTTTTTCTTTGGTATAACTGACACAAGACAAGTAAGTTTAGCTTCTCTAGATGCCAAAATTTTGTCTGGCTATAACATGGGTGCGACTATATTTTCAACATTTGATGAAGCACAGTGCTAGAGGATAAACTCCAAGCGAGAATTTTGGGGGTCCCAAACTGTTTAAGCCTCGACTTAGTTCTTCATATGCTAATAACAATAGGGGTACCCTCATTACTTTATTGCTTTTAATTTTCACCATTTATTATTTTCATTTTGGTCATTTTTTGTTGTATTCAATGCTTTCTTTAATTTGACTACGACTGCAAATGGATGTGATGATAAAGCAATAGATAAAGAGGATGATTCTCCAACCAAAGTGTGAATTCAGGAGTCATCCAATGCTATATTAATATTCCTTCATTTGCACATGGGTGTATACATTCTCAACACAGTTTTTATTTGCTGCTATGAATTGGACGACAAGCCCTATACCACAACAACTTCTACCTCTGGGTTTGTGCCACTTATATCTTTTTGAATCTCTATTGGTGCTAGTCGTTTCTCTTTTGATGATTGTAAGATGAGCTGATTAAGTATGCATCCATTTGATCTCATTAGTCCTAACATGGGGATGTCGTTCATAGAACAAAGCTTTTTGATGGACCCTTTCCCATTATTTTGGTTGAGCAAAATATCGATGAGGGGCAATTGCCACGCACTAAGTGAATGATTGAAGTACTGGGGCCTTCCTTTTTTTTTAGTGGCCTAATACACATTGATTAATCATTGTTCATGTAGAAATTTTTCTTTTTAATTCACCCTTTTTGGTACTATTTTCCTTAAACAATGACACTTTTTTATTTTTTTTTAAAGCACCTGAACACCAAAGAATTAGTCTAAGATTCATTGTCAGCTCCCTTCAGTTGCTGATACAATACACAACAATATGCATGACTATAATATGGTATTATTGTGGAATGATATGTGATGTGGATCCCGACTCACCTAAATTGTTGGATCATTTTGTAGTTGATGCCAATGCTACTTTAGTTTTTCTGGCACATTTTGGTTGGAATGGAATTGATAAGATATTGGGAGGGACTAAGCGAAAAGTTAATATTTTTAGATTGATGTCTTTTGTCATTATATAGACAAGAATTTCATTACTAATCTTTGTGAGAATATCAAGCTCCTCCAAGCGGCTGCTAACTTGGTGCATAATGAATTTGAAAGGTGTACCAAAGGTAGGAAACTACATCGTCACATGCCGGCTAGTATTGCAGTTGACATTGAGAGTATTTCTTTCCAAGATAAATAATTTTTGGGAGGAGATTAAGGACTTGATGTCCTGTAAGACAAACTTATAAGTAAAGCACTATAGATAGGCTTGAACTTTTAAGATAAGAGTAGCATTGCCGTGAAACCCACCACCAAGCTTTTGTTGATTCTGAGGCTACATTGACTTGTGCTATGATGGAGTTATGGACTGCTAAGCTTTAAACTCTTGAAGTGATAACAACTTCAAGATTTACGAGCTCATTTGTTTTAATGCATTTCATTATGTTTGTTTGATGTAACTTAAAATTTGTATTCTCCTACAGGCACACATACAACGCGCGTGTGTGTATATATAATAATAATAATAATCTGACATCTTTTATTTTTATGTTCTTGCATATGTGATTTGCCCCAAATAATTCATCAAAGTCTCGTAGTTGATATTGCGAGGGTGCATCTTTCACTCTAGACTTTGACGACAAATTTGCAATTGTTTTGGCCTAACTATAATAAATTGTTGAGCTAATTGAGATTAAATCAATTTATTGATTTATGTGAGATAAACTTAACAATGAAAAATCCTCATTGTAATGTGAAGATTGATTTAAGACACCATCTTTCTAATGTTTTTTTCTTTAACACACACACAGTTGCAAAATTGACCTAATTTGCCTTCATGGTTTGTTGGAAGGAAAGAGCATGCATTTGGTCATTATGCATTATACTTTGACGGGCTTGATAAATGATGCACATCAATGACCTAACCTTCAGAGCTTTTATTAGGTTGATCGTGTGATTTATGCGAAATGGACTTAATGATCATAAATCTGCATTGTAATGTGAAGATTGATTTAGGATTCATTTTTTCTTATGTTCTTTCCTTTAACACATATTCAAGAAATTGACCTGATTTGCCTTCTTGAATTTATCGGAAGGAAAGAGCATGCTTTTTGTCGTTATGCGTTCTATTGTGATGGGCTTGATAAATGATGCACATCAATGACATATCCTTCGGAACTTGTATTATGTAGATGGTTGGATTTGTTGGTCTAGTGTTTAATGAACATATTGATGATTGAATTCCTTTAGTTTAGCTCTGGGTCTTGAACAACATTAGGATACTTCCAACATGTGTTTTTTTTTTCATTAAACTTATTGAAATAAAGGATTTTTCTTCGATCAAATCTTGATTCTTGGTTAAACTTGTTGAAGGAATAAATTTGGAATGAGGACTATCCCTTTAATTTTTGCCTTGGTCCCCCACTCAATTGAGAAGACCTTCATTAATTTGGGCCTCTTGAACTCGTCAAGTTGGATACATGCTTGAGACTTGTCAGCTTTTGTCATCAAACTAATGAAACAACGACCTCTCACTGTCGTTGTTCTTTTACATGCCGTGTAAGGATAGCTATCAACTCTTGGCCATATTTGGATGTGTGAATTTGATCTTCAGGATTTTCTCAAGTCCTAGATTTGAGTTATGGAGAACTTATGCTTTTCTAACTTGGTTAATTAGATCTTAGAAACTAGGATACCCTCCTTTTTGGTTTTCAAGATCTTAGATTTTTTGCATTTGAAAATTTTCCTACTTGACTTCATGGATGATTATTGAGTGAAGATTATCTCTTCGAGTTTACCTTAAACTAGATTGGTTGAGAAAATCTCATGAATGTGGGTCACTTAAATTTATCAAAAGCTTGGAATTTTATAGATTTTGTCATTAAATTGATGAAACAGAAGCTCTTTTACTACGACTGCTCTTGTGGTTTATTGAGTGAGAAGAGTTATTTGTGCCTCGACTAGTTTTGAACCCGGATAAATGCTCCTGAACAAGGCAACTAAGGCTTCCATTAGGGAGTAGAGGAATAAGAAGCCGCCGAGGGGGAGGAGAGGAAGAAGCTTTAGGAAAGACCTTAGGTTCGGATCTTCTTAATTCTAATTCTAAAACGACTGTCGTTATTCAGCGAAGGTCGGCTGATGAATTAACTCTAATCGAAAGGAAACCTTCCATTTCGACAGGTGATATGAGGGGTGGTGACGGCGAGACTCCTTTTATTTTGGGTTTGACACCGATATATCTCTGTATGAAGAGGAACCTCGCATCGATGCATCTGGTTTTCTTGACCTTGCAAATGTCGACAATCTCTAGACCTTGAAGCCAAGGGTGTACAAGGTCCCAATCGAGATGTCGGTCGTGAGAAGATAGGATTTGGACTTAGATTTGACTCGGAAGCGGTGCCCCTCAGATCAAAATGAAATCAAGATGTGATAACTGTAAGTCCTAAAGTTAAGAGAGATGAGTTAGGTACTGGATCTGGCCTGAGCCTAGCCTCCCAGCCTCCGAGGAATCCCGATGAAGAGAAGGGAAATGCACGACAACCGATATGGATTTGCCTCTCTTCGCCTTTCGGGGGGAGTGATGAATGGATTTCGATGCAGACAGAGGGGCCCAAAGCTTTCGTCTAGAGGGATTCTCGCTTTGCCTTGATCGACTTATGAAAGGGATTAGTTCAACCGTGGTCCGGGAGTGGAGGCTCATGCAACAGAGCTCACAGACACACTGTGATCGGAAGGTTTCAAGGAGAAACTGGACAATCTCAACCCTTTTGAGTTATGTCGCATTGTCATTCGATATTAGTGATTGGGAACAACGTCAGCCCATTACTTCTCTAACCTTCACTTGGATATTGTTGTTGAAACCACACATGTTAGGAAGAAGGCAAGGGTTGCCAAGACTCGCCTTATAAAGGCTTCGCGACGGGCAGACGAAGCTGAGGCTAGCCTCGCTGATGCGGAGTAGAACCTGACGGGGGCCTCAGGGTGGCTCTTAGTTGTGCTCGAGAATGTGGAATTGTTCACAAGGGTGGCCTCATTGTGCACGGCTGAGGATCTCTCTGCGAAGAGAGTGAAGTATAGTTTCACCTTAGTACTAAGTTTGCTGTCAACCAATTAATAAGGCTTGACATGGTTGACGCCAAGTATGCGAACCTGGGCGAGTTTGCTGAGCTCTTGTTCATTCCGACACCTACAGCCAAAAAATTCGTTGGTGACTCTAGGAGTGAATCGATCGAAGAGGGGGCTCTTTGATCTCTCGCTTCTAAGATTACTTATGTTTTGTAGTAAAGAGGCGGGGAGTTTCCTTTTCTAATGTACAACTATAATTTTAATGTTTAGAATTTAATGAAATATGGATTTTTGACTGTTCGTTTCTCGCATTGTTTTTATATATTATTATTATTTTTTGGATAGTTTATGTGAATTTTGATGGCGAGTCTTTAAAATATGTCTCATATAAAAGTTTTTAGATTACTCGCATTGGAGGGGAGTCTTTAATTTGCTTGCCCCCGAGGGGTCTTTATAGGAAAAAAAAAAACCTTTCAAGGAGTGGAGTCTTTATGTTACTCGCTTCGGAGGGGAGTCTTTATGTTGCTTGCCTCGGATGAGGGTCTTTAGATTCCTTGCTCTGGAATGGAGTTTTTATGTTGCTCGTTCCGAATGAGAGTCTTTAGTTTGTTGGCCCCAAAGGGAAGTCTTTGGGTTGCTTAGTCAGTTCAAGTTCTCCGGTCGCTCGTACGTGTGGGCGGAGCGTTTGAGCTCTTCAATTTTCTTAAGTGTCTTCTATGCCTTAAGCTGCCTGTAAAACGTGTTCATGGTGTACAAAAATTAAAGAAATAGAGTAAAAAATGTCAAAATGGAAGTTCTTTATTATCTTCATTCATGTTTGTCCAAGAAGTCCTTTAAGGAACGAATTGTTTGAGATCATCTCTGCTCTAGGTTCTAGGTTACACCATTCCCCATATATGTCTTGAGTTGTTATGCTTCTGGGGAGACTCTCCAGCTGATGATGAATGACCCTGTCCATGTTTGGTCAAGTTTGTCGACCGCTTGTCCTCAGGCGGCTGGTTGGGTTTTTTCAGGACAAAGTCCTCTGTAGTTAAGGATTTTTCTCATACTTGTTTGTTGAAGTATCGGGCGATGCGCCTCTTAACCTCTTCGTGGCGAAGAGCTGAGTCGGTATAGACTTCTTTAGTAAGATCAATTGTAGTGTAATCCCTTCATCATTGATCTCTTGCCAATTCGCTCCTCGTCGAAGGTAGAGACCATGACGGTTCTTAGGCTGTGAAGGTTGTATTCCATTGACAACGCTGCCTCCATACCGTGGGTTAGCGTGAAAGGAGTATATCCTGTTGCCATTGAAGGTGTCGTTCGGATGACCTATAGTGCCGATGGCAGGAGGTCCGACCAGCTTCTCTTCACCCCTTTAACCTTCTTTCTTAAGAGTTTTAGGATAATTTTGTTGGCCACTTCAACTTGATCTTTGATGCGAGGATGTACATATGCAAATTGTAGGTTTTTTCTCTGGTACTAACATAAATCTCTTACGTTTTTATCGGCGAAGTGTGTGTCGTTATCGGTTATGATAACTAATGGCAACCCATATCGATTGATGAGTTCTGTCGAAATAAAATTTCGTACGATGGCGGCGGTGATTCGAGTGAGCGCCTTGGCTTCTATCGAGTGAGCCCCTTAAGGGTGGAAACGACCCAAGGATATCTAGTCCCCTAGTGGCGAAGGGCCAATGTTGTTATAGTTCGCAACTTGCAGGCCTGTTCTTGTTTTAGGGGGACTGTATTTTTGGCATTGCTCGCACTTTCTCCCAATTTATTCTGCGTTCTTCAGGCAGTACAGGCCAGAAGTACCCTTGGCATTGTATTTGATGAGCCAAGATCCTCCCCCTGAGTGACTCCCACATTCGCCTAAATGTACATCCCGGAAGATGCTCTTGACCTAAGGGGAAAAGAAAAACTTTTCAAGGAGGGTGCCTTTAACCTCGTCTTCTCTCATGCATGTTAAAGACAGAGGTAATTGATCTTTTAAAGAACTTTCCTTCCATCATTTAGTACTAAATCGCTTTGATTTTAAAATGCTTCGGATTAGTGACCACGTTCGACCGTTTCCCATTTTCCAAGTAACGGATGTATGGGCCTATCCAACTTCTCGGTATTTCAGTTGATACTTCTATCGCCTCAGATTCTTCAATAGTCGACCGGATCAATCTCTGAGGAGTTCCTCTTCCCAGAAGGATGCACTTGGGCAAGAGGTCTACTACTTGGTTCTCCTCTTGCTCGATGTGTTCGATTTTGAAGTATGCGAGCTTTCTGATATTTGTCTTTACTTTGTTGAGGTACTTGGCCATCACTTTGTCTCGAGCTTCGAACTCTCCGTTCACGTGGTTGACTATGAGTTGCAAGTCTGATTTTACATGAATGTAAACGCTCCCATATCGTATGCGAGGTGTAGGTCATCGACTAGAGCTTCGTATTTCGCTTGATTATTTGTGACGTCAAACTCGCAATTGACTAATAGTAGTGTTCCCCGGATGGATTGCTTAAAGCGAGTCCGAGCTCTAAAGTTGTTTTGTCTGAAGCTCCGATGGTATGTAAGATCCATGCATGATCCTTGGCGTGCAATCCTTGGTTTCGCTCTCCTTTGTTTGATTCGTGTGCTTCTGGGAAATTCGCTACTGCTTGAGCTTTGATTGCTGTCTGAGGTATGTAGGAGATGTCAAACTCGCTCAGTTCCACTGCCCATTTGAGCCGATCGGAGTGTTCTAGTAGAAGACTAACCTGGTTTTGGGGTTTATCATGACTCAACTAGTATAATATATTGGAATTTGCTTCCCAAGTTATTCTTGGATTAGTATCGAACTGACCGCTTTGGGCTCAACTCTCAGTTATTAGGAGAGCTCTCATCCGACTTTGAGCTCTGAAGAAATGGCAGAGAAGCCAATGACTACTTGAGCTTTTGGAATGCCTGTTCGCATTCAGCGAACCATTCGAAATGTTTAGTCTTTTTCAAGGTTTTGAAGAATGTTGTACACTTGTCGCCCAACTTGGAGATGAATCAGTTAAGGCTCGCTATTCATTTGGTCAACCTCTGCAACTCCTTCATGCTTCATGGGGAGGACATGTTCAGCAATGCTTGTACCTTTTTTGTTTTTGCCTTGATACCTTCGATGGTCAGAAGGTAACCTAGAAACTTTCCAGTCGAGGCTCCGAAGATGCATTTTAGGGGATTTGGTTTCATATTAAATTTTCTAAGGGTTTTGAATGTTTTTTATTAAGTCTTTTATGCGTTGTTCAGTCGTTTTACTTTTTACTAGTACATCTCGACATATACGTCAACATTTCTTACTTTCTGTTTTGAGAATGTTAAATTCATCAGTCGCTAGTAAGTAGCCCTAGCGTTCTTAAGCCCAAATGATATTACATTATAGCAAAACACTCCCTCCCAAGTGATGAAGGCCATCTTCTCTGCATCTGCATAGTGCAACTTAATTTTGTGGTATTTTGAAAGGGCATCGAAGAAGCTCATCGCAGAATGTTCGGCGACTGAATCTACCAACGCGTCAATCCTTAGCAGCGGATAACTATTCTTGGGGCAAACAGTGTTTAGGTTGGTGAAGTCGACGCACATTCACTATTTCTCGTTGACCTTTTGCATCATGAATTGGTCGGATACTGCACTTATTGGATGTAACCTGTATCCTTCAGTTTTTTCTCCTCTTCACAAATCGGCTCGACCAATCTAGTGGCTGACGACCTCAGCTTTTGCTTTGCTAGTTAGGCGGCAGGGTTGACTTTCAGTCGGTGACAAATGATTTCAACTGAAGCTCCTAGCATCTCTGCGACAGACTAAGCGAAGACGTCTCGGTTTATCTTGAGGGTCTGGACGAGTAGATCGACTATGCGTCAAAAACTTCAATGATAAAAAAAATTTAACCGTCTCGTCGTCCGTAGTGGGGATTTGAATATTGGTCTCTTTGGTCTCGAGGCCTCCTCTCTAGCTTTGCAAGTCAAACGATTCTTGGTCGGCGCTCTTACTGCCCGAAGGTAACATTTTCACAACTGCTCCAAGTTTCCTCAAGCGGTAATGACTTCTCGTCTCCTAAAAATCTTACTGCTACATGGTTGGTTGATGTAATTGCATGTCGATTGTTCAGCAGTGGTCGACCGAAGACAGTGTTGCACGTGGGCGGAGAGTCGACCACTAGAAAGTTTTTGGTTCTTGCAAATTTCTTATTTCCTTCTCCGCAAGTGGCTGTCAAAGCGATCACTCTGAGGGATTCTTTCCTGTCGCCTGAAAAATCATACAGGGGGTCAGATGATGTCGACATCCAGCGAGCTTGCCAAGTTTATCAAACATTGTTTTGAAGAAAATATTCACCGAGCTTCTAGTGTCCTTGAGGATATTAGCAACCTGGTCGTCATTAATCATAGTTGTGACGACGAAAACGTCATTGTAAGAGTTTCCTTTTTTTGACAAATTTTCATCTGTGAATGTGATGAGGGATGTGTCGTTCGACGTGGGTGGAGAGCAGTTGCTCATAAATCTCTTATTCGGGTTCTCTTCAAATTGGAGCATCGGGAAGATTTCCCACCTTTTCCAAATATCGCTGATATTATTTCCGCGAACCGAATGACAATAATTCAAATGAGTTCGTATGGGACTGCACCAGCTGGGGCCTTCCCTTGCCGACGGGTGTTTTGCTTTGGAGACCACGAGTTGTTTTAGTTTTCCAACTTCAATCAAATCTTTGGCAAGCCTCCTGAGGTGCCTACATTCTTCGCTATTGTGGCCATGATCTTTATGATAGGCACAAAACTTGTTTGGGTTCCATGTCGAACTCCCGACCCTCATCAGCTAATGCTTTTTGTAATATTGTTTATCCTGGATGGCTTCCACTAATTCGGCCATCAAAATCTTTAGTGGAGTCATTTTGGGTACCTCTCGCTATGTTGGCGGTCGCTCGTTGTTATGAGTCATTCGTTAGTCAAGAGATCGAACCCGATCGTATCGGTCGTTGCTCTTGGCGCTTCCTTTTTTCCTGTGTGGCTGGTTGTTTTCATAACGCGGACGGGCGGAAGGACGAGGACCTTCTTTTACTCTCCGATCGTTGTTGCCCTCTTTTTCAATTGGGGATTAATGGTCTCCTCTTGGTAGTTGTCGGCGTATTCCTCCACAGCAATGTGATGGTTAGCCATTTCCAGTAACTCACTAGAGATTTAGGCTCGTCTAGGCCTATGGCGTAATTGAAATTTTCTCCTCTTACTCCTTGCGTCAGGTCAGTTTGTGCAATCAGGGGTTTCAGATTCTGCATCTCCAACATTTCTCGTCGGAACCTTGTAATATCAAGAAGAGAGTCTCTCTCTCCCTCTGTTTGATTTGCAGCAAAGCCTAGGATTTCTTTCATGGCTTTTGTGCCCTATTGAAGTGGACCACAAACAACCTTTTGAATTCAGTGAAAGAAGGGATGGTTCTCGCCGGGAGGGTGTTGAACCACCTGAGGGCCGATTTCCTCAGCTTGCTAGGAGCAAACAAAATTTGAACACGTTGGTGATTTTCAATATGCTGACTGTTGATTTGAAAGCGGCTACATGGTCGGCTTGGTCGGTGAGACCTTTATAAGAATCGAGATTGGGGTTTTGAAACTTCTTCGGGGTTTCAACCTCAAAGATTTGCGGGAAGAATGTGTTTTCGGCACGACAAAGGACCATGGTTCGTGCAGTACGGTGTCTATCTACCGGAGTGGATCCGACAATGTCCTAGTAGTGGGAATCCTCTTCCATTGGCTGTGACCTTCGACCGTTGGGCACCGGTCCTTCTCTTCTAACTGGTTCCTCATGTCCAACATTATCCGCTCTTTCATATCCAACATTTGTTGTCATACAATCTCTCTTGTGACATCCATGTTTACTGCTTGACCATGAGCTTCTTCTTGTGCTGCAGTTTCTTCTCCGCACCGTGTTCTTCTTGTTGATGACATGATTCCACGCTCACTGCCCTATTTAGGGTGTTGAGTCCTAAATTGTTTAGCAAATCACACCTGAGGAGTAGAGCTTAGAAAGAATGAGAGGAAGAGTGAACGGTGGAGTGAGAGCATGTAACCCTTTATTTATAAAAGGGTCCCCTATTTATAAATATCCCTATTCATATAAGGGATATTTGAAATGTACAATTAAATCTAATACCCCTCGTCTGAAGAAGAGGTACATGGGTATTAAAGTCTTTTTTGCAATTAATGCTTACAACCTTGTCAACAGAATAAATTGCTCGAACGAGGGAACTTTCGATCATTCGTATAAAATCCCTTCGTTCGAAATTGGTGGGTCGAATGACATAAGGATCGCCTAAGTGTTTCTTGACTGAACACGCCTTTTGTTTGACCTAGCCACGGTACAATCTTCTTTCTTCGTCTGACATAGGGTTTCTTCCTTCGTTCAGTCTATTGCGTCGATCGGGCAATATTTACAGACGGCCGATGTGATGAACCTTTTACAAAGTTTTTTTCTTGTCTTGGCATTGATTATGAACTCACAAGTCGAATTACTTCCGTTGATCTGGTCTTCGCGGCCTTTGACTGTGGGCCCCTCTTCCTTGACACATGTCCACGTCCTTCAACCTCCTTTAAGATCCGTGCTGACATGATTCTGTCATACAGGTAGAATAGTTTGGATAAATGTAAATTTTTGAATGATTGTAAATCGTGGAGTTGGAGGTAAGATAGAGGTTCTTGAGGAATTTGAATTTGAACTATACTTAATTTTGTGGACGTTATTAAATTTTATTTAGGGTTTCTCTGGAGAAGGTAGAAGAGGGTCTGCTAAGCTTAAGAAAATTTTGTGTGGAATTATTGTTCTATTGAACAAGAACTTTAGGAGCAGTAAAATTATAAGAATCTAAAGCTTTGAATCAAATATTTAACGTTTTTTGATATTTTTTTGTGGACTGTGGAGTTTTATTTCTAGGTTAATAATATCAGATGTATTTCATTTAATTGTAAGTTGCCTTAGAAGTTCAACACTTACTGTTAATTCATTTAATTGTTAAGCTACAAAAGCAACTTGAACAATCCGATGATGTACTTTCTTATTAGAGTTATGGATAATATTAAATCTAAAGCTTGTATGTTAGGAGACTTGGTATTAGGTAACCTAATTAGAGGAGATCTAATTATATGGTCTTTTCTATATTAAAACATTTCTAATCTATAGAGTTATGAGTGTATATAAATATGTAACATATGCTTTCAATTGAGGAATTAGAATATAGGAGGATTTCGCATCACATGGTATCAAAGAATTGTCGAATCGTTCTTGTTTGCATCTTTTGTCTTCTTTGTTAGTATTTGAGAATCATTCGTCTTCTGCCCCAGGTCGTTCCTTAGTGTTTATCTTCTTTGAACGACGTCGCCAGCAAGGGCATGAACGACTTTGTCTGCATCCCAAGGTGACATCAACTATGTTGTAGTCTTCATCTATGTGTCTGTGTTGTTCAACTTCATCTGCATCGACCTCACATTCAGCTTCGTCTTCGTTCAACGTGGGCTTCGTACAAAAGCAATTTGTCTGCTTTGTCTTCGACATCTTTGTTGCTTGTCATCTTCCTGTTCGACTTCGTCAACTTCTTTGACTGCACCATCACTCTTCATCTTCGTCTGCTTAGGACGACTATGCCGGCTATTTTGTTTGGCTGCTTTACCTTCTTTTTTGTTTGACTTTATCAGATGCTTTTTTTGGCTTCTGCGTCACCTTCATCTGCTTCATATGGAGTTTGTCTCGCCCTTCGGCTCATCCGTACTTAATCTCATATTTGGCGATAATCATGGTTGTGGAATAGAAATATGGTGTAACAAGTTTGGTCTCATCAGTTGTTGAAATTTGAATAAAATTGTGAAACTCTTCTTAAGAAGTTTTTCTTAAGAGAGTCATCTCATCGATAATCTCCCAGCTGAGATGATTTGAATTATTTTAAGTGGATGGGAGTTGATGCTCAGCTTTTGATACAAATATAAAACTATCAATCCTAATCAATCTGGCATATTACTCATTCTCATTGTGTTAAAGATGCGATGAAGGAATTGAGATTTGTGTTTGTTGGGAGAGAATATTTCTTGAATCTTTGATGTATGCAAGGGGTTCTATCGAGATGAATAACACGATCAATCACTTAACATGTATCACATGCACTTTAAATGTGTTTGGGAAGAATTAAATGCATTATTTCTCTTTAGTATTAATGTCTGGACTTAGCAGACTCTAAGTGAACAAATGACTATTTTGAGTTATGCAGTTGACCTCAACTCGTAGTATGAAGGTATCAAATCACAGATTCTATTTGATCCATGAGTTACTACGTTAAGGGAAGCCTATACTAGGGTGTTGCGTACTATTCCGAGTTCTCAGACTTCATTCATACTACCTTGTGCTCTTGTTAGCCATAAAAATACATGCATCAATAAATGTCAGTCTCAGAGCAATTATGGCAGTAAAATGCCAAATTCTATAAATCAAAGCTCGAGAGTAGTTTGCTACAAAGAAAATGTGTTAGAAGTTGCTAAAAAAGAATCAGAAGAGTTTTAGATCACAGTCAACCATGATCATTACTAATGAAGCCTTTCAAAGTCAGACTCTCGATTTTTGCAGATGAATATTCTAAATTCATCTAATTTTAGGAAGCACCAAGAAATCTGAGTCAGGTGTTGTCTCATTTCCTCTTCCATATAATGATTCATTGATTTTAGTGCCACAGATCGCATGACAGGTAATCCAAAACTCTTTTTCACATTTCATAAATATCTTTCTTTCAGCACCTTGGCAGATAGATCATCTCAAATGTTCTTGGTGCTAACACCATTTATATTACACTTACACTGCCTTTAACTTATGCAGTTAATTTACCTCAATTGTCTTTTAATCTTGTCTTTGTTAGCAAGATTACAAGTGCTTTTAATTGTTGTATCTTATTCGTCCTCAGTCATTATTTTTTTCGAAATCTTATGATAAAAAAGATTATTTGTAAAGGACTAGAATCGGGGTATACATTTTGGATACCAAACTACCTCCACTCATAGTTTGTTCCAACACTTTATCTCCATTTTAGGTTCATTGTCGATTAGGTTAGCCATCACTGTCAATGATAAGGAAGTTATACCCTATGGTTCAACAATTATCATCTTTAGATTATGAATCATGTCAATTTGCTAAACACATCTTTTATTTTTTGTTCTTAAAAGTAGTAAAAGAGTTGGTCATAATTTTGATTTGTTTCATTCCAATGTATGGGGACCTTGCCATGTTTCATCTAATGATTTTGATTTTTTTTCACTTGTTGATAATATTTTTCTTATGACTTGACTTTACTTTTTGAAATCGTTCTTAGTTATAATCACCTTTTCAATTCTTTTGTGTTGAAATTAAAACCCGATTCAATATTTCTATTTACATTCTGAGACGTGACAATGTCAAATAATATTTCTTCGCACATTTTCAGATATACATGTCACAAAACGAGATGCTTCAGTAGTCATCTTGTGTCGATACTCCATCCCAAAATAGAGTAGCTGAAAGAAAAAAATAAACATCTTCTTGAAACCATTAAAACTCTTTTGTTTCAATTTAATGTACTCAAATAGTTCTGTGTTGATGCAGTTTCTACTGCATTTTTTATCAATTAGATGTTTTATATCATTTTACAGAATCAGATATCATGCTATGCTCTATTTCCAACCAACTATTTCTTTCCCATTGAACCACATATATTTGTGTGTACTTGTTTGTTTGTGACAATTATTTACATGTTTTTAAATTGGACCCTAAGTCATTAAGGCTTGTATTTCTAGGATACCCTCATTTGCAAAAAAGGGTTTTTTCTCTCTCAAACATGCACATGATCTCTGCTTATGTTACCTTTCACGAACAAAATTCATTCTTTGGTAACATCATTATCAAAATCTTCACAAGATTTTGATAAGTTGCTAATGTATCACAGTTGTTGGATTTTTTTATGAAGATTATTATTTTCTATTTTTAGGATTTAAATTTATTGGTATGTCATAATTTCAGTTTAGATTTTTATTATGGTGATTTATGGCTAATTTTATTGCTTTTTTAATTTGTCAGTCATCCCCCTCTATTTATCTTGTGATCTTCTTCTATGATTTTATAGTTTTCCCCTCCCAAAAATCACATGGTATTGTCAACATGTTCCGTCCAGGCTCTCTTTCATGACCCTCGTCATACATTATCGAGTATAGCTCAGTTGGGAGGCGACGACTGGACCACAACTCTAGGTAATACTTCGCAAGGCAACAACAATTAAAGGCCACGGGTAAGTCAATGACCAGATCACAGGATTCAGAGAACTGGATCGCAGCTGGGAAGGCATCGCTAGATCGCGACTGTGAAGGAACAACTTGATCACGGTTGGGAAGGCAATATAGTCGTGATTAAAGCTCGCTGGGAAGGCTATGACTGGATTGCGGCACTCAGAAAATGGAATTGTGACATTCAGAGACTTGAGGTGTTCTTTGTCCTTCCTCTGTCATCGGTAATGCGAGGCTTAGCTCTTATCCAGACTAGAGTGTTTCTTGTTTTTCTTGAGGTAGCCACTACATGTAGGCTATTTTTTCTCAGATTTTAAGGATGCGATACAAATCATCAATGATGACAAGAAATCAAAAAAATTCTATGATATCGACTAGTTCCAATAATTTTGAAACCATCTCACCTCACCTTGTAGCTCCTCTCATGGTATATCGACTAAATATTTTACTCGGAATTTATCGCCCACCTCATAGTTATGAAACTTAATGGGCATAACTACTTCAAATGAGCTCAATTCATAGAATGGACGATCAACGGGAGAGACAAACTTTGTTGTTTAATAGGAGAAATTCCAAAACCTATTGCTAGTGATCTGAATATGAAAAATTGTGATCCAAAAGTTCTGTAGTGAGGGCATGACTTATCAACTCCATGGAACCTACCATAAGAAAGCCTCATTTAGTCCTTTCCACTGCTCGGGATATTTGGGAGGCAGTTCGAGTTCTCTAGTCAGCTCGGATAGTTCTTCGCAAAATTTTTAGTTAAAAACTCAAATTCAGAAATCTAAACGAAATGATTGTGATGTTATTATATATTACAATGAGTTGGTATCATTATCAAAGGAACTTGATCAATGTTATGATGACATTTGGGAGGATTCAAATGATTATGTTTGCTACAAAAAAAGAGAAGAAAATGACTGGGTCTACATTTTCTCAGGGGGCCTTAATCGGAGTTTGGATGAAGTCCAAGGTCGAATCCTTGGTAGGAAACTTCTATTCTCAATTCGAGAATTCTTTTCTGATGTTAGATGTGAGGAGTCCAGAAGAAATTAATGTTAGACAACATCGAATCGTCTGGTAATATTGAACATTAGAAATTGACTATTGTGTCAAAAAGGGTTGATACTAACAAAGAATGGCAAAAACAATAATGGTTCGAGCATTGTAAAAAATCAGGCACAAAAATGAGACATGTTGGAAGTTCATTGAACCTACAAATTGGAAATCCAAATCCAATCACGAAGGTGGAGCTTATCAAGTCTCTGCTGAAGAAACTTAGGAGTCATCTGCTAATTCGAATGCAATCCCTTTCACCAAGGAGCAATTAGAGCACTTGCACAAACTATTCCATCTCTAAAATTATCACTGACTCTGATTTTCTCTTAAGTATAGAAGGATAACTCTCTAACCACTATTTAGCTGATTCTCCTAATTTTTCTCATTCTTGAATTATTGATTCTGACACAACTAATCCCACGACTGATAGTTCTAAATTATTTTCCTCCTTTAAATCATATGTAGGCAATAAAAATATCAAAATCGTCAATAATTATCTCTATGTAATTATCGGGATAGGAATTGTTAAACTCTCATCGTTTTTAACCTTTCACGATATTCTCCGTGTTTCTAATCTATCGTGTAACTTGTTATCCATTAGTAAAATTACTGTTGATGGTCAATGCCAAGCTATCTTCTAATCTTCTTGTCGTGAATTTTAGGAATTAATCTCGAGGCTTTATGTTAGATTTAAAGATCGTATATTGAGAAGCTTTATATTAGATGACCTAATTATAGATCTAATTTCAAGATCTTTTATATATTAGAAATATTCTTAATCTATTGAGATAATCTTCCATTCTTCTTGTTGTGACTTTCAGGAATTAATCTCGAGGCTTTATATTAGATTTAAAGATCATATATTAAGAAGCTTTATATTAGATAACCTAATTAGAGATCTAATTATATGATCTTTTATATATTATAAATATTCTTTATATATTAGAGATAGGAGTGTGTGTGTGCGTATTTAAAGATCGTATATTAAGAAGCATTACATTAGATAATCTAATTATAGATCTAATTTCAGGATCTTTTATTTATTAGAAATATTCTTAATCTATTGAGATAATCTTCTAATCTTCTTGTTGTGAATTTCAGGAATTAATCTCGAGGCTTTATATTAGATTTAAATATCGTATATTAAGAAGCTTTATATTAGATAACCTAATTAGAGATCTAATTACAAGATCTTATATATATTAGAAATATTCTTAATCTATTGAGATAGGAGTGTGTGTGTGTGTGTGTGTATATATATATATATATA
>NW_018164646.1:338768-343405 GCF_001263595.1 Phalaenopsis equestris
ATATATATATATATAGATAGATAGATAGATAGATAGATAGATAGATAGATAGATAGATAGATGTATATAAATGTATATATAAAATCTATGCTTTCAATTGAGGAATAAGAAGAAAGGAGTTATTACTGTTATAACAATTACAAATCTATTACACATTGGTTATCTATCCACTGGATTTCATTGTCTCCAAATATCTCGTCTAAATTATTTGGTGATTATAACCTCCCTGTCATCAAAAACGAGATCTAATTACAGGATCTTTTCAATATTAGAAATATTTTTTAATGTATAGAGAGAGGAGTGTGTGTCTATATATATATAACATATGCTTTCAATTGAGTTCCCTTATGTGCTATGGGTTCTTGTAGGAATCGAACCCGGGTCAGAAGGGACTTACTTCTCAACTGTTTGCCAACTTGCCATATATATAACATATGCTTTCAATTGAGGAATAAAATGAAAGGAGGATCTCCTGTTACAACAATTACAAATCTATCCACTGGATTTCATTGTCTCCATGTTTGTTTCTGATGTCAGGGAGGTTACAAGTTTTCAAATAATTTAGATGAGATATTTACAAGCTGATTATATGGAATAATTGTCATCCACTCCTTCCCTGATTACATGATTATACAAATCATTAACACTTCACTGATGCATTCATGGCATTTTCTCGATCTAATCATTGAAACCAGTTATGATTTCGTAGACGATATTGTGCTACCTATTGGTTTGTCTACTAGTTTTTTAGTTCTCTCATTTCAACAACTGGAAAGGAAAAGCACTCTTGATTCTCTTTCTTCTTCTGTTATCAAATGCATTATATTTGTTGGAGAAATATTTCTTTATTATTTTTTTCTCTTGACTGTACAGTTGGAGAAGGGGACTGGTGGCATGACACGTGGACATCCTCATGTCATAGAAATTCCGCCCCCACGGCCTAAAAGGAAACCATACAGTTCATATCCTGAAATGATTGGTGCAACTTCACAAAATCCCTCGGCGGAAGTAGAAGGGAAAAGCTTGTCAAAGGCTTTTGTATTGATAGGAACTGATAAAGTGGCAATGGATACTAAGAGTAAGGTAAAAAAGTCATGAAGTTTCTCCCATTCTACTTATTTTTTTCTTAAGAATGTCATGCATGGCCTTGAAACAAAATAAGGAGCAGGCATTCGGAGAAGGCACTTCATCCACTTCTGTCTGTTTTCGTCGCAACGGAACTTCAGATCCTTCAGAGCAGATGCCAACACTGGAAGAGTTAAAAGAAACTAAGAAAATAACGAAATCACCGAGGAAAAACGATGCTGATTTACAAAACCTTGGAATGAGTGAATATTTTACAGACTCTCGGTTTGGTTTCAATACTGTAGATAAGTGGCAACTACTAAAGCAGATGGAGAAGCCATTTACATCATCAACGGACAATCTACAAGGTGATCAAAACCAGGAAAGAATTCCTGTTCAATTGGAAGGTACAAAATATTCTAGTGAAGGTATCACAAAATCACTGTCAGCTCAACCAGAACCAAATGCAGATCTTAACTTATCACTTGATTCTACAAGAAGAGCAACACATACGACAAAAAACTTGATGTCTTCTGTCCCTCAAGCAGTTCCATCAATTTCACCTAATAACCAGCTCAATATTGACGACAATTCATTTACCGCACTCATAAACTTAACCAACTATTTTCCAAGCCTCCTTGCATCAGCCTTGTCACAGAACCCAGCAATCCATCAAGCAGCTAGCGTTGCAGCTGCCTCACTGCCACCCACCTTCGTGGATTTCTCCATTCACTCAAATACAAAGTTAGTTAGCGAAGCTCTAGAGAAAGAATCCAGCATATCCTGCATATCAGCTATTGTAGCAGCCACAGTTGCTGCTGCTTCTGCTTGGTGGAGGGTTCATGGGCTATTGCCTTCTCAATTTCAGCCAAACCATGCATTTACACAAGCAATGGCACGAGCCATAGAGTCCGCCCAAGTTCATGAAGATAACACGAACTCGAAAGAAAATATTGGCCAAACAAACAAGCAGAAAGCTCCACAAATCGATTTTCCAGAACAGAATGAGACGAACAGAATAACACAACCTTGTTCTGCTTTATTAGAGCCCTCCTCATCACCAGATTCCTGCGAAAGCTCAAAAATGAACCGGCCTCCAAAATCTACCAAATGCGCACTCTCATCAATTTCTGGAGTGCATGATGAAAATCATGCCCCTGGAAAGAAGAAACATGATCCGTCCTCTTGTGATTCTAACACAACTCCCAGCAGCGAAGTCGAGAAAGATGCCGGTTTGAACAATAAAGAAGCCAAGGGAGTCAATGAACAAGGTGAACAAGGTCCATCCATTGTTCAAGGGTTTAGAGATACTCTGGGGAATAGCAAGTCATGTTCTGAAGGTCTCAAACAGGTTATCATCTAATGAAACTAAAATTTTGATTCAGTACATGTCTGCAAGTGTTATGTGCTACACATTGCACACAATTCTAATGTATTTGCATATTTCACACCTGAACAAACATTCGTATTTACACACATAGAACTTAAATCCTAATTATCATATCAAAAATAGCACTACTATCACTTATTATAAATGAAATACATATTTCCATGCATAGATTTAAAGCGCCAAAATGCTACATACGTAGTAAATATGAACGTATTGGTGTGAGATATATCAATACATAAGCATCATGGTAGGTAGGTAAATTTCAACTTATTTTAAACAATTTTCAGTGTCCGCTAGCTTTTGAAGAGCTGCTTTCTCGCGGGGCACTGCCACAGAGTTTGTCGCCGCCGCCGCATCAGGATGTCAACTGGGCCATAAATTCAGAACATGAGGAAGCTCTCGGGTTGCAGATCGACCTCAACACGAAAGCATCTACCGCGACTTGCAGCATTTCCAAAGCAAGAACGCAGAGTTGCAGCAAAATGGGATCCGAAGCTGTAACATTCAAGAGGCTCTTTGTAGACACCGAGGAGGAGAACAACACTGGCCAAGAGGAAGGCAGTAGAAAGAGAGCTTCTCTGTGAGGAGAATCACTTTGTTCAACGTACATTCTCTCTTAGCATTTTAGCTTTGGATTAAATTTTAGAGCTTAATAAATCATGGAGACTCGCACGTTGTTAGTCTTGATTCCTTAATTCTTTGCTATTGTAGCTGCTTGCCTTCGGGGAACCTCCCCGTCGAAGGAAATTAATATGGACCATGCTTGGCACGATTCACTAAATTCTTTGCCATTGTACGAGATTAAATAATATGTTGATTAACGTGGACCAAAACATATTTGGGTTCCCAATTTAATTATTTGGTTTCTTTATATATGAATATCATGTGATGCTAAGGATAATAGTTCTAGATACATGATCACATAAATATTTAAATTCACGGCAATTGAATCAAAAGATTCAGAATTTATTGGTTATAGAGATGATGTTAAATGAAATGAATTATAATTGATGTAGTTTTGTTAATTTGTAATTTAAAGAAAAACTTGATTTCAATTAGTCAACCATGCGATGAAGGTTTAGAAGTTACATTTTGATTCAACACATTACATGATCAATGGACAAAAATATTTTAATTATCTGTTCAAACGCAAAAAGGTCTATCAAACAACAAACATCAAGGTTAAATTTTTTTTAAATGCTATGTTAAGTTAATAGAAAAGGTTATCAAAATATGTGAATAACTAGACCTTTATGCCAATGTGTGTTACATATTTTTATTGATGGTTGCCAATTGAGGATAATTCTATCCATTAATGTTCGCCGAGACTTACAAGAGATTGAGTCTACTTCTTAAAAATTTAATATTCTTAGGTTTTTGCAATACTGATTGTTAACTCTATTGTTCTACTAGGTTTTCATTGAAATTGTTAGATCATAGTTGGTTTTAAAACATATTTGAGCAAAATGTATTCAAATGAAGACCATAGTTAAGTAACACAACAAATTTTCATTAAAATTTCAAACAAAAAGCATAAAGTGCATGGAGCTTTAAAAAAAAACATAATTTTGACTACGGGTCTATTTGGAGCAGCTGCAGCTTATTAAAAAGTGACTGTGAAACAGCTAAAAATAATTTAATATTTAAAAAACTACAGTGGCTATTATAATTTCTTTTTCTTAAAAAAAAAAAAGTCATAAAAAAACTAGAAAATTGCCACCGCACCTAGACAAGATAGGTGGAATACACATATTTCAACGGTAAATTTTTAAAAAAACTGTCAAAATACAGTTTATCGAAACATACAAAACTGCGGTGTGGTACCAAACTGCTGCCTCAAGCGGAGTTTCTAAAAAAATTCAATAAAAATAAACACTAAAATATAAATACAACACAAGTCAATGTTGAAGTAAGAAGAATATAATCTATTTGCACAATCTCACTAAAATGATTTTCTATCTTTTATAAATGTTTCATCAAAATTCTTTATTTTTTTCATTTTGAATAATTTCAACCCCATCCACTTCCAAAACTGAAATAGGCCAGTCCGGTCGAACCGGTCGGGGGCGTGCTGGACTCCGAGCGGTCCGGCTATCGCCCGGAAGACCGATGCCTCGTGCTCGGTCCCTCCCCTTTCTGACCTTTTACCCGTCCCGGGAGGACCTTCGATGAGGAAAGGGGA
>NW_018164646.1:343582-358404 GCF_001263595.1 Phalaenopsis equestris
AATGCCGATGGGGAGGAATGACAGTGGCGCTCGCTCTTCACGGAGCCTGCTGACAGCAAAGGGGGGTCTCGGCCTAGCAGCGATCTCCTACGTCTCGATCGACTACCTCCGATACTTGTCCCCCTCATGGCACCAGCGTCTGCAGCCCGCCCTCTGGATCGTGCTCGCCCTCGCCGCCTTTTCACGTGTACCGTTCTACCGCAATTGGACGGTGGAGCTCCGTGCAGCAATTCCCTTTATCGCTTCCATTATCGTCATGCTCTCCGCTTTTCTCTTTGAAGCCCTCTCCGTTAGGTTCTCAACCGCCGTGCTCGGCCTTGATTGGCACATGTAATGAAGGTTTCATTGAACTTGGTTGATTGGCATATTTGTTTACTTTTTTTCTTCTTCTTTGCTCAACTGCTTTTGAATCTAGAAGCTGGAGGGCAAAGAGAGCGTTCTCAATGCACGAGTTATCCTGCTTGGAAAGATATTGACGTATTGTATCACAGACAAAAGCTATAAATTTTGATACAAGATTTAGGATTGCTAGGTTAAGCATTTTCATCTTCAATTATTGAATTGTTGGAGAATTTTCCACTCTCTATGTTTGCTCTTGAGTCCCTTTCTGAGCTAAAATTATGTTTTTTTATGGTTAGTGGCGATTTGAATGATGTATCAATACTGAAAGCTTAGCATACTTTGAAAACATCTGGATGACTTAAAACCCGAAACAAATTTGGACACTTATTGGATCTATCTGAAATTAGGTGGTTTGATTCATATTGAACTTTTAATGGACACATTTCTCCTGTTTTAGATTTAACCTGTTTGAATTGAGCTATGGACAAGAATTCTATTCATAAATGCCTCAAAGCTGGGCAAGGGGTGCTATGCTATGATTTTGGCTTAGCCTGTAAGTACTCATGGTTGAATTCTTTTACACTTTAGAGATGCACATAACCACATAATATTTTTATTTTGCATCTCTTTGCCTAAAGGAGGTACAAACATTATGGAAGTAAAGTTTACTTGTGAAGACTAACCTTGCATGGCATGTGTCAACTTGAAAGAGCTCATGGTGTGTCCTACACAATGCATCACTATGGAACTCATAGGAGCATAAAAATATAAATGATCATGACTGTGATTCTAGAAGTTTGGATATTTAGTTTGATTTTTAAGATATTTTGTAGTCTTTGTAATTTCCTTATGCTCTAGTTTTGTGTTGGTTTTAGAAAAAAATATTTTGTTGAACCAACATTTCAATTCAAATTGGCCTTATCTATAGTGCAAGAGGAACTTTTTAGCTAAATAAGGTTAATTATAATTATCTTGCCTTCTTCTTGCAGTTTGTTTTTCTTTCATGCACTCTGACAATTCGTATCACAGTATAGTTTTTTTTTTTTTTGCTTGTTCTCCATTGACTTTGATATTAATGGAGACGTTGATCTATTCCATTCCATTCATTTTTTTGTGAAATAACATAAGATAACTATTTGCACTAAATAATGCTCATTAGTGTTGATTACTATAGAAATCAAGAACTTGAATCCTGTTATGCTCTTGCATTTGTATACCAAAGGTAACTACAAGCAAGAGAAAGTGGACCCATCACATTGAGCTGAACATAGGTTCTAGTTCTTTTATATACGAATATATGATTTTTTACCAATTATTACTATTAAATAATTTTTAGAGTGAATTATTGGTGTTATTATGACCTTTTCTGCCCTCTAATAATTTCTACTGCTAAAGGTGTGGATGCTCATTAAATAACATAAGCGACTACTTGCACTAAATAATGCTCATTAGTGTTGCTTACTATAGAAATCAAGAACTTGAATGCTGTTATGCTCTTGCATTTGTACACCAAAGGTAACTACAAGCAAGAGCAAGTGGACCCATCACATTGAGCTGAACAAAGGTTCTAGTTCTTGTACATACGAATATATGATTTTTTACCAATTATTACTATTTAACTATTTGCACTAAATAATGCTCATTAGTGTTGATTACTATAGAAATCAAGAACTTGAATCCTGTTATGCTCTTGCATTTGTATACCAAAGGTAACTACAAGCAAGAGAAAGTGGACCCATCACATTGAGCTGAACATAGGTTCTAGTTCTTTTATATACGAATATATGATTTTTTACCAATTATTACTATTAAATAATTTTTAGAGTGAATTATTGGTGTTATTATGACCTTTTCTGCCCTCTAATAATTTCTACTGCTAAAGGTGTGGATGCTCATTAAATAACATAAGACAACTACTTGCATTAAATAATGCTCATTATTGTTGCTTACTATAGAAATCAAGGACTTGAATGCTGTTTTGCTCTTGCATTTGTACGCTATGAAGGATTCATAGTAATCCTCAAAGGTAACTACAGGCAAGTGAGCTGAAGATAGGTTCTAGTTCTTGTATATATGAATATATGATTTTTTACCAATTATTACTACTAAATAAATTTTAGAGTGAATTATTGGTGTTATCATGACATTTTCTGCCCTCCAATATTTTCTATTTGCTGAAAGTGTGGATGCTCAGTCAATTTCACTGGTATTGGTTCTTCCGTGTTAACTACATGCTTGTGACATTTTACGGACATAATCAATGATTGGCTTATAGTTGATTCATAAGGTTCTCCGACACAATCTTTTAAAATGGGAAAGTCTTCTGCTTTTATTGTCACGAAGATAATTAAAGACAAAAGCAAATGATTAGGACATGACTTGGGTAGGAATCTAGTGGTTAATAGATTCAATGTTATTTTGTTCCTTCGATTTATTTTGATAGTTCATCTTATTTTATTAACTATAGATATGACTATTTAGAGTAGGAACTTTTTTTGCTGTTAAGTATTGCTTGAAGTTCCTCCTCATCTTCTACTTCTTATTTTCTTCCTCCTGTTGTTTAGTTACATATCGTTTATTGTCTATCTCCTTTCATTTCTGTAGTTCTCGGTCATGTTCATCTCTTCTCTATTCTTTAACGTTTTTCTCCCATGGAGTAGTCAAGGTTCTTTGCTAACGCTTTTCTGCTTCTTTTGATATGGACTTCTGTTTTCTGGATAAAGATACCTAACATTGATGTATTGGCATGACCATGAGAATTTTTATAATACTTTTCCCTCATGTATAACTTAATTGCAGTAGAAGGCTGATAGTCATCCATTCTTTATGTCAGATCAGCATCTCCTCTTCCTGATACTGGCCAATGGTTGCTATTATCACTGAATGAGACTCTTCCTAAATTGGTGGTCAATATACTTCGAGCTCACATTGTTGGGCTGCATCATTTTCTAATGCTATTCATTATGTTAGGATTCTCTGTATTATTTAACTCTATTAAGGCCCCAGGTCTAGGACTTGCTGCAAGGTACATGTTCACAATGGCTATTGGCCGTCTTCTTCGAGCTATAACCTTTGTGTCTACAATTCTTCCTTCAGCTCGACCTTGGTGTGCATCATCAAGATTTGCTATCCCAGCACATCCACACCCTTGGGCTCAAAAATATTATGTGCCATATGCTTCTGATTCTAATGCTATTCACAGGTTAATACAAAGTGATAATCATTTTGGTGAGTAATGTACAACGTAAATTTAGGTTTATGATGCTTGATGGCTCAAAATAATTTAGCTTTATATATTTTTTATAATATTTTCAGCAAATGTTAAGGATTATCCCGTGGAATATCAGCCAGACTGGGGAAAGATGAGTTTTTTGATTGATATATTAAGACCTACTGTCGCTGAGGGATCTACATGGTACCAATTGTTGAAGAAAGCTGGTGGTGGTTGCAATGACTTGATGTACAGTGGTCACATGCTTGTGGCGGTGTTGACGGCTATGGCATGGATGGTATGCCCCTATCCCTGAAACTAGTGTTGTTTTAGTAATTGGATGTGTTTGCTTGATCTTTCATATTGATTTTTATGCTATTTAATTTTTGGAGAATGGAATAATACGACATGGTATTTTATGTTTTACGTAACTAGGAGGGTTAGACTACATTCATAGTTATATGTCTGTTACTCAGAATCTAGGAAGGTCAATGAATTCTTTTATGCTTTTTTCTTCAAGCTAGAAGATTTACACTGGTGGTTTTTTTGTTTATTGTTTCAGTTTGGATTCTACATTAATGAAAATTGAAATAATTTTTCATTGAAACTGATGTGAATTTTGATTACTAAGTGAGATTGATGCTGATTAAGTTTACTACATTATCTAGCGAGTGTCCCAGTCCTAGTTTATTCATGATGTTGGTTTTGGAAGTTGTTGTGATTAGTGAAGGGATTAGTTATTGACATTCATGGAAGTTATTAGTTCAAAGTGGATGTTGATTCCATTCAATTGAAGGATTTTGATTCTATTCAATCGAAATTTTCTTTTTTTTTTGTAATGCTTAGAATCTATGGTATTTAGTGGCCCTCTTGCTAGATATTTATAATTTCAAACCACTTGTATTTTGCATGTTACGAATAACTTAGAATCTATTGTATTTAGTGGCCCTCTTGCTAGATATTTATGATTTCAAACCACTTGTATTTTGCATGTTACGAATAAACACAACTAACTAAATTCTGGCAGCTGGCTAAATTAAGGAAGTTCATTTGAATTGTCCTGATGAAGTCTTTTTTTTCTATTGTTACCTGTAAGGTTTCATCATTTGTTGACATGCGGTCTCTACTTAGGATAAAATATATCTCAGTTTTTTTAGGGTAGATCTATTTGACTTCAACACGTGATGAAGTTTTCTAGTGTAGAATCAAAGTGGAAGTAGAAATCGACAATTAAACTTTAGAAATTCACAGAATACCCAAGGAAAAGGTGGTAGAAAGAGTCAAAGACCACGTGGAGGGTTGGGGCAGAGTGTTGGCACCGACTAAGGTTAAGGGTATGAAAGAAAGCTTTGACACAGATCTTAGAAGTGGAGAGCTAGCTTACCACCCTAAGGATTGAAGAGCTTGATTCAATAGGCCTTTTCATTCATTATTTTCTATTATATATTATGATTGGTCTCTTAATATATATATAAAAGAGAGCAAGTCAATGGAAGACATGCAAATATTCAAAAGAGATTTAAATTCTAAATGAAGAAAATGACGCTTTAGTCTTAATCATTTACATGATGACAACTAAGGGCGGAAGTATAAAGCATGATGAAAATTAAAACATAAACTAAAAAAATTAGCTTCAAATTTATAATGCTGCTCCAACAATTTACTTGGGCTGCAAAAAGTCTTTCTCAAAAAGTTGAGGGTGATGTCTGTGGTGGCAGAGGCATTCACTTGTGTATGTCTACTAACAAACCAGGAACATTATAAACTCTTCGATTAAATTTTTGAAATGATGGCACAAGTTTTATGAATGTCTTAGTTGTGTCTTTTTAACAATCTTTGACAAATAGGGTAAGTAATGGTGGCTGTGCCAATGTAATGAAAATTGTGAGGTTGCTATGTGGTAGTGGTTGTGGTAACTAAATAGAATCCAAACATCCATAATTTTATGCCGGTAACAAAGCTGAATAGGAACTACTCTTTGCTAAAGAAAATAATAAGAAGGAATGTCACCTTTTCATGCGCAATCGAAAGAAACTCAACAAAACTATCTAGAATATTTGCAAATAAGTTTAACTCAGGTTTAGGCACAAATTTTAAGTCAGTCTCCAACATTTCAAAACCCTTATCAAGATCCAAGTTACCTTATACATAATAATTTTCGATGGTCTAGTCCAAAAAACAGCGGATTTAAAAGGTATTTTCTTAGAATATCATTTATAAGATTGTGAAATATGTAGAGTTTATTGTTAAGTTTGAAATGTACCAATGTTTTGAGATTTGTAAACATAGTAATATAAGTGCGGGGAAGTAGCTAGATATCTGTAGTTATAATCATTGTTTGAAAGGACATGTTAAGGACCGGTTGTTTTACTTATCAGTTTGGGGTCTAAATACTAAGGTGTGGACCACAAACTTCATGAATTACATAATATTTCATCAATAAGTGCAAGCTTCTTTAATTGCGCATTGTTAGTTGTTTATAAATAAATATTATGATTACATCGGGAAAGGATTAAAAAATAAAATAGAATTCTGGCTTAGAGCAATTTGATTCATATTAAAATTTCGAACTCTTATTGATACAAATATAAAATGTAAAATGAAACAAGCTAATTAATATATACTCCATTAAGTCCCCATTTCTCTAGCTCCTCCTCGCAAAAGCTCATCCAATATAATCAAAAGTTGATTATTAAAAACATCAAAACTAGTTTAGTTCCACATATCAATATGGCATATGCTTTGCCAACCGAACATTTAGTTGGTGGACTTATCATCAAACAGCTAAACCATATACCCATTATTATTTATTTTACATTTTTCTTATTCCAGGAAGCATATGGAGGTTGGACGTCTGCTTTGATCTGGTTCCTTGTCCTCCATAGCGCACAGAGGGAGATACGTGAACGACACCATTACAGCGTGGACGTTGTTGTTGCTATCTATGTTGGTATTCTTCTGTGGAAGATGACTGGCTTTATATGGTCGAACCAAGACGTTGCTAAGTCCAGACGGCTTGCTAAGCTCAACGAACTCCAAGGCAGACTAAACCATGCCGCGAAGGACTCAGACATCGACGAGATAAGAGAGCTCTTGAAGGAAGTGGAGTTGGCCGGCCAAAACCAGGGAGGGTTCCCCCAGTGGATGATATATGTGTTTGCAGTATTTGCCACGGCCTTCAGTCTCGCCTGTGTTTTATTGGCATTCACATTGACCAGCGATGGCTGATTCCTGGTGAGCTCTTTTACTGTATTTTAATTAGTTTTTTTAGGCATCCTTTTCTTTCTTCTGTTTGATTCCCATAAATACTTTGAATTATGCTGTGCTCATTCAGCTTTAATAGTTTAAAATATCAGGTTAATGTGGTTAAGGGAAAGAACAAAAATTGTTATTTAGTTGATTAAGCAATTAGAGCTGACAGTTTTGTTTTTATGTGATTAAACTAATTTTTTTCTGTATCGAGAATGGGTGAATTTTAGGGGAATTTACACAATTCTTATGTATTTACATATCTAACCCCTAAAGTTTTTATATTTACATGTATAGTACGTTGGTGGTATAATCAGCCTCAAAGTGTGGAAAAATTATTGCGTCCGTCACCCGGACACCGAGCTGCGTCAGGGCGACGGCCATGATCTCCACTGTATCATGGCTCTCCCTACCTCCCTATCTCTCCTATCACTCACTCTATCTTCTCTCTCCCCCTCCTTCTCAAGCTAGAGCAAGAGAGAGCTACAGAAAGAGAGAGGGAAAGAAGGAGAGTGAGACAATGATAGATAGAGGGGGAGAGAGAAGATAGAGTGAGTGCTAGGAGAGATAGGGAGGTAGGGAGAGACATAAAGACCATGATCTCCGCTGTATCATGACCGTCGCCGGGACGTAGCTCGGCGTCCGGGCGACGGACGTAATAATCTCTCCAAAGTGTGTGCTTGAAAATATATATTTCACTTTAAGAGGATAAGTACTGTTGGTACTTTTATGTGTGATGATAAAGTTTTGGGTGTTATCTTATTAGTAATGATAAACAAGTTATAAGGTTGTATTTTTTTTGTTTAAATGACAAAAGAAAATGTAAAATCAACTTCTAAAAATTTTTAATAAAATCTAGAGTCCAAGCAATATAAAGAATTAATCTTGGAAAGAAATTAAAATTTTCTTTAATTATTTAAATAAATATATATAATAAAAAAATTAGAAAAAAATTATAAAAATATATTTAAAAAATCCCCTGATGGTTATGAAGCTTGGAAACTATCCTTGGTGCTATTCCCAACCATGGGATTGACTTTCATGAGATTTTGGGTTCTTCTAGTGACAAAATTAATAAATGTTAATTTTTTAATTAATAATTTGCTTTATTTGAACTTGAAATTAGGAAAATTATGAAAAATACAAATTTAATCAAATGGTTAATTAATATTTTTTAATAAATCAATTAAATCATAGAAAATTAAATATTTTTTTAATTAATAATCACTTTAACTGAACTAGAAATTAGGAGAATAATGAAAATACAAATTTAATCAAATAGTTAATTTATAATTTTTTAATAATAAATAAATAAATAAAAGCATAGAAAATTAAATAATATTTAAATAATTTCTAATTTTCTTAGGAAAGCATCAATAGTCCATTCCTTGATGATTTTCTTAAACTATTAGATTTAATTTAAAATTTAATTAATTTTTAAAATATAAAATATAACAAAATTTAGAAAATGGAATAAAATTGAAATTTGGATGAAAATTATATGAAATTTGGTTGTTCGTAACTTCAAAGAATATTTGCATAGTTTTTTTTATGACATTTTGAAATTATTTTGAATTTTTTTTTTCTGATTATATGATTATATAATGATAATAAATTAAAAAAAAACTCATAATAATTTCAATTTTTCATAATAATTCCCAATATTATGGGGATTATTTTCATAGAGATTTAAAATTAAAATAAAAGTACAAACAAATATATACTACACACACTCTTATTATTATTATTATTATTAAAATAATAGTACAAACACATTTATACTACAAACACAATTATACCTTCTACAAGCTTATTTCACAATATATCACAATGCAAGTACTAAAATAAGAATAAAAAGTAATACAAGCAAACATGATACAATGACATGCTAAAACAAAAACAAAAAAAATGCTGAAAATGAACATTTGCTAATTGAAAAAGATAACATCCACTATTAAAAATATGAACAGCGTATGGATGAAAGAAATGCATTTACATGAAAAGTTCAATCACACCGAAAAATGCAAGCATAATCACAAGATGCTAGCATGACATATTTAAATCACTCATCATCATCCTCCTCCTTGCCCTCATCATCTTCTCCGCGCTTCTTCCTTCATGGGTTGAGTTGAGGGAGGGGGGGATTGAATCTCGTTAGGATCTGCACTCAGTTGTCAGTGCTAATACATGTTTACTAGAGTTGAGTTGAAATCATCTTGGCGAGCAAACTGTTACTTATGTTGGTCCATGTAGTGGTCAAACTTTTGACACATCCTTTTGCCACCTTTGCATGTCTGATGCAAATGTACTCATCTCACTCAACCTTTCAACAAAGTAGTATAAGGTCTAGCTCTAGAAGTGAAAAGACGAAAGGATCTCTCATAGGTCTCATATTTAGATCTCTTATATGATGCAGTTGTATCCTTAGTCATAGGATGATTAACGAACACCTACTCTTCTAAACTTCCCCAAAAGCACTTGTCTTAGAACATTAGACATAGATAAGGGACGAGTGGCCTAATATTATGGTGGATCCCCCCTCAATTATATAAACGATTGAAGAGCAAATGATGTTTGCCAATATCAAAGAGTTTTCCCTTTTGAATACAAAAGTTTAGGTTGGATTTATCTTTGGTCATCTTTTTTAATAATGGTACTTTGCATTATTGCGCAAATAAAATAATATTAGGCGTTGGATTGGTTTTTCATAACTGAGGCTGGAAAGTTGATAATTTTGCCCTCACTAACATTCTATTGGGAAGAAGAATCAATCAAAAATTTAATGATTTACTTGTAATCACGCTCAAAAGTGAGAAAATGAGAATACTCGTACATAGGGATGTCAGTCAATCCAATGACAAAATTAATAGAAGAAGGATAAAAATGGATGATTTTCCCATCATGAAAAATTTGGGATATTCATGTTCTTTAGCATTGGAAAAGAACTCTCAAACATCAAGAACTAATGCCGACCTAGTCTCAAAACAAAACTTCTACCATCCCCTTTGAAAAATCAAAATGTTTACTCTTCCCTAGGATTGAAGAACTCTATCTTAGCAATGAATTGAATTCTTAAATAATAAAATATCATTGCACTGAGTGGATGCCTCGACATTAATGAATTTCCTACAATCAAAAGAAGTATAAGGTTCTAAATGTCGTGACAAAAGAAGGAAGGTTCACGAAGAAATGAAATGAAATAAAGACTCACTGGGCATTTTTTGTTCTATCATTAGGTCGCTCGTGCTAAATTGATGGTGTGCGCCAGTGAAGTGCCTCATGAAGGTGTCCTCAAGCTCAACAAACATCTTATAAGAATACTTCATAAGCTTAGCATGTCATTTGAAGGCAAAACCAATTAAATTGGTGATGAAAAGTCATAAGAGTAGGGTGGCATTGTTGCCAATATTGCAATAGAGCACCTGAAATTGGGCTATGTGCTACCTAGGATTCCCATCTAATCAAAATTGTATGTACTGTTGAGGAGTGAAACCCTTTGGATAGAGGATAGACACATATTCCTTAGGATATGGTCTCCCTCTTCGGATGTAGCATTGTCTTGTTGAGTTGCCAACGTAGTCTCAATCTTCTCATCAATGAGTGACTATAATTGGCTTTTAGGCACAACAACAGGAAGCAGTGGAGAACTGCTCATCGAAATGACTATTGATCAGGCACGGGAAGGGCATCAAACGTAACAGGGTGCATCGTAGATCGAATAGCGAGCGAGACAACTGATGGTTCATCATACTTGTGTTGTAGAATCGTGATTTGAGAATATATCAAGGTCATGTTGGCCATCATCAAGGTAGATTGGTTCTAAAGTTATGTTAAAAAAGCATCTCTTGTTTCCCTTTCAAGCTTGAGGGCGACAACCTATTGAGGGCCCAAAGAGCCAGGGAGATCAACCTAATTAGACTCATGGGAGGAATCAATGAGAGGGATCGTCCCTCTGGCAATGGCCATGGGATGCATATTGAAGAGAGCCCACCAGAAGGATCTCTTGCCCAATGAGCTCTTCATCGAGCAATTTATCCTCATCAAGGTCATCAAAATAACCTTCCAAAAAGCTAGCTGGATCAACAAAAGAATCATCCTCAGAATCCATCTCAATGTGATCATCAAGGGCTACTTGAGATGATGTGGGTATAATAATATTTCCCAGCATAGCTTCCATTGCACCATCCTCCATAGAAATTGCACATAAATAAAAAAGCTAGCTATGTGTAAGTTAGGATCTTAAATAAGTGAATCTTCAAATTGGTTTTATTTCATTTGTAATATTACAAGTTTGAGTTCAAAAGTGTTTGCATGTATGGTAAGTCTATTGATACTTTGATTGATAGACAATGAGTATGTAAATCATGATGTGGAAATGACATGAATTTTTTTTTCTATGAAAAATGAGTGCAAGAATTCTTACCAATTTTTTTTATCATTTATGTATCACATCTTATGTAAGTCATAGAAATTTTTTGATAAAGAATATATAATAATAATAATAATAATAATAATAATAATAATAATAATAATAATAATAATAATAATAGCATCTATTAAAATGTCTTGTTTTAGAATATGAATCCATTTTTGTAACAAAAAATTATATTGAGTAGCATGCAAGACTATTTTATTTTATAAGTTGAAGGCAGATCGCTTATACATAAAAATAAAAGAAAAATAGTTGAGTAAGACTTGAGATGAACTATCTAGCATCTTTTAAGTAAAGAATGAGTCTATTTTACTTAAACATGTTAATTTTACACATATTCATGAAAATACACACATATTCAAATATTTGAAGTCTATATAAAAGATTTATTTGATCAATAATGTAGAAGATCACTCAACTCGATTGCACTAGAAAAGAAATAAAAAATTAAGTAATATAGGAAAATATGCAACAAAAAATATATTTTATTATACTTACAAATTATAATGTTTGCAAGTATGGTCTCTTATTAAAGAAAAAAGATTGAAGAAAGAAGCTCCTCAAGCATTGATTACATTTACTCCATCATACTTGTCCTTTAAGGAATTGTTGGACATTGCTTGGTATATAGAGGCTTTGTCTTGGTACTAATTTGACAGCTCCCAAAAGAAACTTGCTTCTTTAGAAAATATTCAATGTCAACATTATACTTCTTACTGAAGACCTTGTAGGTTGAGGTCTCCATGAATGCCTTTATCACTTTAGTAGCCATTTTCACCTTAGATCAATTCATCTGCTCAACCTTCTTCATGCTATAGTTATTAACCTATTTTGTAATTGCATTTTCTCTATTGCGTACATCTTCGAGTGATCTCCTTATAAGTCAAGTAGGCCCTCATAACCTTCACATCCTTCTAGTCCTCTTGCAAAAAGTCAAATAACTCATAGAGGGAACTTTATAGTGGCCTCAGCTCCTTCTCGACAATACATCTTTTTATGACAACATGCTAAAGTGAAACTTGTTGCATATTACTTGTGTGCTCATTATGACATAGTTGAGATCTTTAACAAAGAAAGCATCAAGTTCTTTGCTTATGTAAGGTAAATGAAGTGTAAAACTTAATTTTTAAGCTCCTCATAGAACCACATCATTGAGAAAAGTCACCTTATACTTTATCTCAAAAGAAAAATGCCACTTGGCTCACTATAGTTTCTTGATTTTCTTAGTATATGAGAAAGTAACATTCTTTCTTTTAAAAATGACATCTTATGATCTCTCCCTCTTCTTGGAATTCATGTGCGCTAGTGCCATATTTGTGATTAGAATGTTGAAGGAATAAAAACTTGGGTCATCGACATAATTAGAGGATCAAGAGGCACTTCCGATTGAGGTATGATGATGATCATTGCACGCTATGATGGAAAGCTTGTCATGTGACCGATGGTAGCCACTTTAACATTACATTTACATGTGAATGTGTTAAGCATAACTCAGATGGAATAAGTCCATTGAAGTTCAATGTGTCAAGAATCTATTAACACAATAAGAGTTGCAAGCTAAGTCGTAATTGGATAGCATAAGCACAAGTATGAGCCATATAATCACTAACCAACAAAAAATAAAACTTTCATTAAAAATGGGAATAGAAAGTCAACAAATAAGTTGCAACCTTTTAACATATTACATATTTTTGTTGTCTCCTTTACTCACCATTAAGAAAAAAAAAACTAAAATATATGATCAAACAGTACAAACATCTATCTAGATGGTTTTACTCCTAGTTAACTATTACAATATGAACTCATCTAAAACCAAGAATTGGTTTAATCATAAAGACTAAACAACTTTGCAAATAACACTAGAATTAGCCTTCAATTCATGGGCCTGTCAGCGAAAGTTAATAAGGGATTCAGTAGATAAACATCCCACCTTTTATTCTAGTATGAAAAACTCCTCTTTCGCCTTTTGAAATGAGTATCATGTTTCAGAACTTGCATGTTACCATAGAGAAACTAGCAACAAGCTCAACTCTATAATTTTGGTTCTTAAATTGCCCAGTGGTGAAGATGATTTGTATCTACAAGAAATATGCACTATGAAATGGGCAATAGAACTTTCTTAAAATTGCTCTTGTGAAAGGAAGGTCGGAGCTCTAAACTCTACACGTGCATCAGTAGTAACCAATGAGAGGGTGTTACAGTTAACTTTTATAACATGGTCCCTCTGGTTACCTTTAATTTTTCGTTTTGATGTTGTCCTTATAGTGTTCATAGAAATATAAAGAAGATTAAACTCTTTATTGAAAAGACTTGGAGTCATCATCGTGGTGATCTCATTAGCTAGAATGAATCTTGAATTAGTAAGAATATAAAGAACTAAGAATACATTAGCCATAATGAATCTTGGTGATCTCATTTGTTTGTCTAATGACTTTGCCTATCACTCAGTTACCTCTTTCTCCTTCAACAATAAAAGCTTCTACAACACTCGACCAACTTATCATCCATGTATATTTTTTGGGGCTTCAATTATTATTTTTTTATAAGATTGTAATGATCTAATTAAATATTTATTTATTTATTTTTGTTATCTTACATAGCTTTTCTTGTAGTGTGCAAAATCCCATGTATAAAATGTTTAAGAGAGCATTTAAAGACATCAACATTATTTTGAACTTTGAGTTGTGGATCTCCATGCTTCTATTTTTGGGCTCTGACTTATTCCCTTCTCTACCTCGATCTCATATACATAAAAATAGAGCTCGTTGTTTTTTCTCATTTACAGGTAGGGTTGTGAATTCAACTCGATGATCATTAATAACTCGAAATTCATTTTAAATTTTGGCTTGAATCATGATCGGATAAAAATAAATGAGTTGAGTTGTGGGCCGAAACTTTGGATTGATTTTTTTTTCGAGTGGATTTCAAGTCATATTTGGATTATAGATTGAATCTGACTCGAGATCGGCTCATAATTTTTTTTTTATTTATAAAAATTATATAAATTTTACAAAGTAAAGTTGAATATAATGAGTCAAGATCTAATTTCGAGCTGATTTCGATTTGGAACAAATCCAAAGAACTCAATTTGAGCTAGTTTGTTTCAATTTTGAGTCCGACTGAGTCAATTCCGAGTTGAAGCGAATTCAAATAACTCAATTCGAGCCAACTCATTTTGATTTCGAGTTAGATCGAGTTGGATTCAATTTCAAGTCGAGTTGGCTTGAAATCTAATACAATGATCAACGAGCCGACTTTGAGCCGCACTAAATCTACTCGAGCCGATTTAGAGCTATTTTGATCTCAAATCAGCTCGACTTAAAATCGAATCGTTGACGATCCTAATCAGAAGTAAAACATTTTGCCATACATGTTTGGCTAAAAAAATATTAGAATAAAAAAATAATTCTCTTCCCTGCCTTATTACGTCATCCTAACGGTAAGAAGAAGATAAATACAAAATTCTTTTTTATTGTTTTACTTTTTTGAATTTTTAGGCTGTTTTATTATTTAAAAATCTTAATAATAATAAATGTGCATCAGTACTTTACTCCAGGTGCATATATATATATATATATATATATATAT
>NW_018164646.1:358504-376165 GCF_001263595.1 Phalaenopsis equestris
CAGAAAAAAAAATAAAATCTGTCAAGTAATACAAGGGAATATTTCTCCTGTATTATTCAAGTGTTATTGTGTGTTATTCATGTGTTATTATGTGTTGTTCAAGTGTTATTGTCTTATTATAACACCAGGAATATTCCAAAAACACAATAACACATGAATAACAAACAATAACACATGAATAACACAGAATAACACGGGGTGAATATTCCCTTATGTTACCAGGCCAATTTTTTTTTTTTTTCTGTTACCTCCACGTGACGTGATTTCATTGGACTCCGCACATAACTCTAATTGCGGAGTCCTGATACCTCCACGTGATGTGATTCCATTGAACTCCGCACATAACTCAAATTGCGGAGTCTTTGATGCAATATATTTTCTTATTAATCACATAACAGCGAAGCAGTATTACCCAGCAAATTTCTAATATTTAGTTAGCCAAAGTGCAAATATGCTTGCGACATTTGCCATAATTACAACACTTAATTGTGAAATTTTAAGGACCTGTTGCGTAATTAATTTTAAATAAAAGGCGAAAAATTTTACTTAGAATTTAGGGGTCCTAAATTTATGAAAATTTTAAATTACAAACAAAAAATATTGTATTTTCTAATCCACCATTTCATTCCGTCACTCTATGGCTATATTAGTAATTTAAAAATATCTCCATGTATTCAAAAAATATTACATCAGGACTCCGCGTGTAGAGCTACGTGCGAAATATAATGAAATTACGTCATAGAGGTGATCAGCCCGGTAACACTAGGGAATATTTCCCTCGTGTTATTCAAGTGTTATTGTGTGTAATTCAAGTGTTATTGTATGTTATTCAGGTGTTATTGTGTCTGAGAATATTTCCGGTGTTATAATAACATAACAACACATCAATAATACTTGAATAATACACAATAACACATGAATAACACACAATAACATCGGAATAATACGAGGAGAATATTCTCTTGTGCTGCTGGGCCGATCACCTCTACGGCGTAATTTCACTGGACTCCGCGTGTAGCTCTACGTGCGGAGTCCTGATGTAATATTTTTTTCGATGTATGGGGCATTTACGTACATGCCACTCAACTCTTACATATTTACATAACTAACCTACAAACTTTTCATATTTAGCATAAAACTAATTTTTTTAACAATGCATAAACAAAGAACACAAATACTTTCTAGAAATGAATTATATAAATCTTTTAGGCTCGAGAATATGATAACCAAAATAGTATAGATGTAAATATCAAATTTATGCGTTGGATTTTAATAAGCAACCAATAAATTTTATCATCCAACATGAAATCTGAGGTAACATTTTAAGTTTGAAATGATCAAGTTTCAATTAAAAGTTATTCAGAATTCTAATTTCAACAAACTTATAACCAAACTGACCGGCTCGACGAGACAGACCTGACTGTATGAAAAATGATTCAAGCCGAGTCAAATGAAGCCCAAATCAATCTATTAAATCACTGTTAGAAGATTTTCATACATAATTGAAAAGTCAAATGGATTTCAAATATGACATGTTTATAGTCAAATCGAGTATCTCGGCAAGGTGAGTCCAACAAGCTCATGATCACTCATTTATGAAATAGGGCTGTGAAAGATTTGATTTCGAGCCGATCTAGGGGTGGCTCGAAACCGGAACGGCTCGAAATCGAATCAAATCCAATATTATGGATCAAAATCGAAAAACGGATCAAATGGTTCATTTTTAGATCCAGCTCGGATCGAAACCGATCAATTACAAGCCAGCTCGAATGTATTTTTTTAACTCATAGCTCATTCGATCCGGCTCGAACATGTTAGCTCTAGCTCAAAAATGGGTCAACCAAGCTCGAAAATGGATCAATCCAGCTCAAAAAAAAAAAAAAAAAGGTTCGAATAAGCTCGAAAGAAGATTGAACCGGCTCAAACCATGGAACCGGTACTTTTTTCTATTCTAAAATTAATTAAATAGAAAAATAAATTTTGTAGAAGTGATATAAAGTAAATTTAGAGCTAAAAAAACATTCAAATTAAAAATAGAACCAAATTTCTTTATTTAGAGCCCAAAGAGCTTATGAATAACAAAATTACAAAATCAAACATATGGCATGCTTTGTGGTACCTCCAACACTACAAATACGAAGTTGGGATTGTGCACAAATGTAGCGTATCATGAGGTCCGTGGGAATCAAACTTCATGGATTTTCTTGGGCACTTGTTCCACTCAATGTGAGCACGCCTTGTAAGCCTAGACAATCTGATCCTGTTGCGGCTTGAAATCGGATCGAAAACAATTCGATCCAAAAAATTGGCTCATAGCTCGACTCAATCTATTCGATCCGATCTCAATTCGAGCTGAAAGACGATTCAATTTTTTTCGCGATTAACGATCTTCAAGTTAATTTCTCGGCCCTATTCTGAAATCATTAAGACAATGAAATGTCTATCGAATGTCTTATGATCATAAGAATCTCTTAGGGACTTCTAATCAAGAGTGTTCTGAATTCATTCCTTATCTGCAACATTGACACTATAAATAGAGTCATACTCCCCTCTTAAAAAGGGAACTAGAACCTTCGCTCGAGGGAGGCCAGAGCCAAGAGAAGATGGAGTCGAAGTTTAGAATCCTGCACCGACAATTCGACATACATCTCCCGCTCCTACAATATACAATCAACTCCGACCACCGCTTCATCCGGCCAACTATGACCAATTACGACATATGTGGTTCACAGCTCATGCAGCTCTCGACTCCGGCCCCTTGTGGATTACAGACGTCATCGCAGCTCACCATTACGGCCATGTGATCAACCACAACCTACATGGCTCATAGCTTTTGCAGCTTCCTATTACGACCTCTATGACCAACCGAAGCTCTTGAAGCAACCATCTACGACCAACATGATCAACTACTACTATAACCTTCAACTAGACTTATACGACAACTTAGTGCTACAACCATTGTCTGCTACACTCACTCAGAACTACATTCATTATGCCCAGATTATGACTATTATTGATGAATCATTTTCGTACAATTACAATAATTATCTTTGTAACTTCATCATTCTTAATTCAAGAAAAGAGTGAACATATGCACTCACCATTCATAGTAGATTATTTCAACTGAGCTAAACTCCATGATTTTTTTTTTCCTTTTCATGATTTTTCATAAAAAAACTTGATGCGTCTCTTTCTGCTTCTCTTCAATTACCTTATTACACGTTGGGTTCTCATTCAACGCTAAAATACCAATTCATTACTCTACCGTCACAAACCTTCAAACATGCATAAGATAAATAAATAAATAAATATGAACCGTGTGATACCTAAAAGTTTTATTCTCAGATTTATCCATATATAATGGGACAACAGACTCCTTACATTTTGATGATGGAATAAACGTTGAGTGAGATGCTTGCGAGCTCACTTTCGTTGCAGCACTTTCGGCGTCAACTTGCTCGAAAAAGGACAAAAAAGTGCTTCGCATTCATGACGAGATCGTACCTTTCTTCGTTTGATTTTTTTAGTTTTGAAGATGCAGAAAAGCAAAAGCAAATTCCGTCACAAAGAATTGGCGGAAAGCATTTTTGTATATTGCTTCGCGTATCGGATGCGGCTACGTGCGCGAGCACCATATACTATTCGCAGTACTCAAGCGTATGATTAATGCTACGCTGATCCATTATTCTTCACAAGTAGGAAATTAAATAATTGGAGGAGATTTGGTGGATGGATCAAACTTTTATGATTTATTTATTTATTAAAAGAATTTTTCTAGTAGGTGTAAGTAAGTTATGTGTATATATATATATATATATTTAATGAGTATTGGCTTGATATATAAACTTTTAAACTACTGTATTTTAGAATTCACGGCCAAATTTGTTGTTTGTTGAAAAATTGGTGATGGTAGAAAGTATATTTTATCTTAACATTGTATGATAGTCTTCTCATACATAAATAAGATATTAGAATATCAGGTATCTAGCTATGTTGAAATGATTCAACTGGAATGAAGGATGAGTTACAAAGGATGTCGTTTTCGGTTAACTAAATAAGACATTAGGATATCATAGCAAATATGTAGTGTGTAAGGTGGCTTCTAAGGTTGAAGTTGGAGGAACTTTGATGTATAGGGTTATCAACAAGGGATTGCTGGTAACAAATTGGTTTTAAATATCAAGAAGACAGGCATAAGCTTAATGTCGATGCTTAATTTTACATCGGAAATATGCATGCACAAATCTCAGAAAGATACAATGGACCACACGAAGATGATTGATCTACAAACATTCATCATTACACCGATCGGCCTCTGAAGATGACTGAAAGAAAGACGGATCAATCTAATGAGCATTGCGTGATTGCATCAACACCTATCAAACCAATATATGTCATTACAAAGATTAACAGTCATCCGAAAAGAATTCCTTCGACATAGAAATATTGATCGAAGGTTAGCTACCTGTCAAATTACGGTAATATACTCTCTGCTTGATAGAATAATCCTATCAAAGGACAATGTGTATTCATACTTGATCCCGTTGAAAAAGACGGTCGAATATCATTCAGGTGGTTGAAGATCATTTAAGCGGCTGAATGAGTCTGGGCCAACCGAATGAATACCAAGTGACCAAGTTAGACAGTTATAAATACAAAGCGGTGTCAAGGGTAATTACAAATATGACAACAACAACAACAGTTAAAGGGTCAAAACATGTATTATTCAGTTATAGATACGTAAATGTGTGATGGCTCATAATTATGATAACTTCTCCATTAAATGGGGGAAAATCTTGTAAGCGTGGAATCATACCTTCAACAAGAAGATGAGCACGTTAGAGTGAAGGAATACATCAACAAGAGACCTCCAATGTGGAGTTCATTCGAGAATTCATGCAATGATGAATCTAAGAACTCTATGATTGGATGAATGGTCAAATTGCAGAATTGACCCGAGTGGTGCTTGAAGGAAGGGCACAACCTCTCCTATAACCCAATCCACCAACACCCGAGCCCCAAGCTCAATAAGCTGCCCAAGCCACCGAGCAAGTGGAAGAGTCCCAGTACCAGGACAGTGTCAGATCCATGCTAAAGGGAGGATCGTAACCATGAGTGATAAAAGTCTATCATCGGATGGAGAATGTGCTCGCCTGACATATTTTTGAAGTTGAGCCACCATAGAGGTTTAAGGTTTTCTCCTTAGAATCGTACAAGGGTAGGAGCGATTCTGCTGACCATATTGCATCCTTTGAGTTAGTAATCTAATTTCTTAAGAACTCTGATGCATTAAAATGTCAACTATTATATACTACTTTGAGATGTTGCACTCTACCCATAAAAATTATAAATTCCTTCAGAGACTTTAGTAAGCTATTTTTGGCGTAGCTCGTTAGGACCCGAAAGCTACGAAACAACTTAGATTCTTTTTTGTATGTGAAATAGGGGCCAAACGAGAGCCTTTGGGCATATGTTATAAGGTTTCAAAAGGACATGCTTGAGGTGCAAAAACTAGAGCAGGTGGTTGCTAAGGCAGCCCTAGAAGAAGAACTAAAGAGTCCACAATTCAAATATTTTTGGGTTTACAGAAATCCGAGATGTTGGCTGAACCTCTAGAGTTAGCTAACGATTACAATGCAACCGAGGAGTATATGAACTAGCCAATTTCAAAAGGAGAGAAATCAGATCGACAATTGGGCAAAACCAAGTCAAGACCCCCTATTCAAACGGGTTTGGATTCCTCAGAATTGGGCTTATCTGATGACAAACCTACTCTTCCAGACCTTTATCGTGTTCTCAAGGCCAACCAGATGAAATTTTCGGGTCGACCCGAACACGACTTAGTTGTCTGGCTCCACTCAAAAAGAAAATATTTTGGAGAATAGCTACGGAAACCACAAAATCTCCCTTCACCAGTAGCAGACGACAAAAGCTATAATCTTCGTGATCCAGTTCAGCTTTATTTGGGCATGGGTCACACCTTAGAAATTCATGATAGATTGGAGCTTCGTAAGAAGAAGCAGTTAAAGACCCCACTAAATTAGTCATATTAGAAGAACAATTCCTTGCAAAACACATCGGTCACCCAAGCATTCAAGTTGGGGAGGCATAGGTGGATCCCATCTTCAAAAATGTAAGCCTTCTCAAGTGAGATCATATCGACCAGAGTTGGGATGGATTGCTCAGCAGTGGGAAGCATTCTAAAACATATTGGCAAGTACTTTCTTGCCATTCAAATGAAAGTAGGAGAAGCAAGAGAAGGAGAAACGATTGAATTGAGGAAAAAAGACTAAAAGCGTAAGAGAATCCAACCTTCGACCCTTATATATAGGGCACTAGAGGAAGTTGAAAAGCCACGAAAAGAACAACACATGAATTTTAAAAACTCTAAATTAATCTACACAATATTTGAGAGAGAATAATAAATGTAGAAATATATTTTTTTTTGAAAATTAATAAAAATTCAAATGAAAAATAAGTTACAAGCTATTCCTCAGCTACTTTGGCCACTACAAGCCCAAGTCAAAACAACTTCTAATACAACACTTGCCCATCAAACCTAAATTGATCTATATTGTTGGTTTGAGCTTGGAATTGTAGGAATGAGAAGTTTGATCGAAGTTCGACAAGTTTAGCCCACAAAGTCACTAGCTCCGTCGAGTGCTTCTGCCTCATGACTGTCACCTCCTACTGGAGCTCCCTTACATCTGCCTCCAGCAGGCAGCCGTACATTCTTCTTAAGTTGCCTTCTTGATGGACAAACGGGGTGACAATTGCTTCCCCCTTATTATGTGTCTAAGTCAGGGTTCTGATACGTCTAAAAAAGGTTCAATTTTTCATATACTTTTAATGTCTATGTTTGGTGATTTTTAATGATATTGTACTTTAAAGGAATGTATTTTGTATATTTTTTGTTTAAGGTACAAGAAATAAAGTTTTGGAGAAAAATAAACGAAAACGGTGTAATTTGAAGCAAAAACAAGCAAGAAAGAAAATTTTATCCTGACACATTTCAATATGTCTTTCTGTGCTTAATTTATTTTACACTTCTCACATATTTTTGAATAAAATTACACTTTAAAAGAAGATTATTTTTATGTTTATTTTGTAGGTCTATCTGTTAGGAATGCAATGCAACTCAAACGGTGTGAAATAGAGTCAAACTAAGCAAAGTGGTGGAGCTGCACAATGTGGGCTTCGACGACGCTAGAACCAGTGCCGACGGTGCCAGAGTACAGAGAGAGACGTGAAAGTGGCACCGACGGTGCCCAAAATGGTGCCGACAGAGCTCGAGAGGCAAATTTCTAGAAGATTCAATGTATTTGAACGCTTTTTGGAAGGTTGCTTGAGGCATCTCTTGAGAAATTTGTCCCTACACTATAATAGAGTGCTTTTATGTCAGAAAAAATGATGTGTGTGAGTGAAAAAAATGAGGAGAATGTTTAGAGATCTTAGAATAACAATAGAAATGTAGATTTTTACCTTTTTGGAGAGATTGATGAGGGGATTTTGAGAGAATCTGTAAGGGAATGTTATAGCATTGCGTGAATCAGCGGGAGACTTTGTCAGAGAGATTTTCATCTTTCTTTCAATGAGAAAAAACTAAGCATTATGTTCTTCATTATCTTATGATTTTGTAAACACTTATGTAGTGGATTTGCTTTAATTTAATGAATTTTTTCGTTGTGTTTTCTTCGTGCTTTGTGATGTATTTCTCTTACTCTTTCTTCTTTTTTAGAAATAGTGGCATGAGAAGATTATGTCATTATTTTCTTTTTACTTTTCTTTTGCAATGAGTATTATTCATATTTAGGATATTGGGATGCATGCTTGAAGAAGTTTTAATTATAAATATGATGGTTTTTACTTGCACTTCATTTACATTACAACAAGAGCCCGTTGTAGTGTTAAAATTCGTTGTAGTTGCATTAAGACCCAAGAGGGCGGTGTTATTCTCAACAAGGTGGAACCACATTCAAATTCCATGGATGATAAAGTTCATGGGGGTTGAGTGCAAATAAATAAGGACATATATATATATTGTTGGGTGTAGAATTGGAGATTTTAGAGTGAAAGACTAAAATCCTCAATTTAGTCTTAAAGTTTAAGAACTAAAGCGAGTGTTAGACTTCAGAGGAAGGGAAGTGGGAGCTCTGGAGTGAGATCCAGTATCCTCCCAGTCTAACCACAAATTTAGGGACTAAACCTGAGATTAGCCAATGATTTTCTATAACACTAAATCAAGGTAGAGAATTAAAATTGCTCCTACAATATTTAATGTATCTCATTTCTTTACATTATATAATTCCCCAATTCACTACATAAGAAGAGTAGTTTTTAACATCTTAAAATTCTTTAAACCAACTCATCCAGAAAGGGTTATCTTTAAAATTAATATTTATATTTAGAAATAGTTACTATCCTTACATTTAACATTCACATTTAGGAGTAGTTGCTAGATAAAACACCATTTTAATCGACATTCCAAACTAAGGACTAATAATAGTAGACTGGAATTTGACTAAGGACATCTTTTCTTGCTTTCTCGTAGGATTGATATTCAAGGCTTAATCAGAAAGTCCTATATTAATTGAAGCGATATGTGCACTTGCGTAGAACCCATATTGTGTGAATTATTTGTTATATTTTATAACATTTCAATTTTGCATATTAACCGCTAAATATAAATTAAATATAATTATGGTCAAGTTTTTTGTCATATTTTTAAAGCTAAATTACTGCGTAAATTCAGGTCGGGTCAAGTTTTTTGCATCATCTCAGGGGAATTAAATTGACATAAAACATGCACAAAAATAACTCACGCTAGGGGCGCATCAGGTTCCCTCAACTATGTCATGGGCGAGAACTCAATCAGGACCTTGCACGGTGAAGCAACACCCAAGCTACCATCATCTTCATCAACAAACAAACATTGGTGAACAAAAAAGATTTCTAAACACAAAATATCATCTCCACATATTTATAGCTCTATCCAATTCAGACCACTGAAATGAAGGGTAACTCTCACCAAAGCCTAGTTCTAGAATCGTAGCCCTCTAGTTTTATAAGGTGTTCGCCACATCTTTCTCAAAGCTTGGTCCCAAAATTGGAGCCCTCTGGTCCTCTGGTAGAGGAACTCCAGTAGTCCTTGAATGGGTATGTTAGTTGGTTGATCGTGAGCCGCAACAGGAGTACAACCTAGCACACCAGAAGGCAATTTGCCTAGTCTAACTCCCTCTTTTTGCCAGAGAATGGTCAGCGAGTTGGGAGGCACAACCTCATCTCTAAGATCTTCTGCCTACTTTTTCTTGTAAGTTGCTTAGCTCACATCACACCTTCGGGTCAACATCCTTTCACTGGCCTGTCTGTTAGCCCAGGCTTCTTTGTGCCCTCGGGCCAGCTCCCTTCTCCCATGTTTTTTCTCTGTCAGACTTCTTTCTCCCTCGTGGTGACTGTCTCCCTCTTGTCGCTTCTTTTCAACTTCGAGGCGATTGCCACCCTTTGGTCACTTATTCTTCTCAAGTTCCTTCTCAAAGTGGAACTATGACACAAAACTTTCAAATGCTTTTGCCGATATGTTCTCAGTAAAGGAATCGTTTGAGAACTCCTTGTCACTTGCCATGGAGGCTAAAGGAATCATTTGAGAACTCCTTGTCACTTGTCATAGAGGTGCTCATGAAGTCATTCGACTAGGAGACACACTCTCAAATAATGCAAATAACAAAAATGCTAACCATACCCTTTTTATAGAATGTCATGGACACAGAAATCTGTAGAGTTCAATTATTAAAGTATTGAATATGAAATAAATAAATCTACTTTTCACATTAAATTCTTTTATTCTTATCGTAGCATGAATTTGACAAAACAAGTGAATCAATAAACTAAATATGTATGTCAGAGATACATTAGCATGAATCTTGAAGACATTCAACAGGACATTCAACAGGCAAAGAGACAAAAGATTGGTCACCCACAGAGGGAAGGCTCAAGGCTACGTTGCCAGAAGGTTACAAGACCTAACTGCCAACTACAATTCTTTTTTGTCAAGAATCAAAGCCAACTGAACAAATGCCGATCAAGATAGAGATCAGTATATGTCTTACTCTAAAAGAAAACATCATCTAGACTCTCATCCCATAACTACCAACAGCCTCGTGAGAGCCCCTAAAGACTGCTCACGAGTCTTAAGGTTTTCATGACAACATGTTCTAGAAATACTCCAGATGAGCGTCCCGCCAAGTGCTAAATTACATGTCAGATTACAATGATTCACTCTCTACTCGATAGGCTAGACTTTTCCTAAAAACAAAAGTGCCTTATCTTGGGGTCGACAGCCGACATCCAGACTGAAGTAACCAACTGGCTAACTCAAGCTGATCGAGTGAAGGTCTGAAGGACCGCAAGACAGCTAAAGACGACCGACTACCATTACTCAGCAAAGCCGACCAAGCAGACTTTGTCAATCCAAGAAACACACTCTTTTCTCTCTCATGTTTTACACATCACATGACTGTTTTAAATTCAACCATAGTTAAGCATCTAATTATAATTACCATAAAATAAAAAATTATGTCACATGTCATATCCAAATCAATGGCAAGTACATGGTCTAATAATTTGAATTTAAAATTTAAATTATGACTATCTAATATTCTAAAAAATACATATATTAGGAAGGCAAATCTATTACCTTGCCATAAATAACCCTTTAGCCAATAAATAAATAAAAAACCACCTATTTTTGAAATTTTCCAAGAAAAAAAATATTTTGTTCTTTGAAGTGAGAATTATTCAGTGGGAGTAAATAGAGTGGGAATCTCCCAGCGACCAACCTGCCCTTTCTGTCTCGCATTCACTCATAGGATGGGAAGCTGTTAGCAAGTACTGGCCATAGGCCACATGGATCTGGTTGCCTTGTGGGCCCAACACCGACATGCTTTTATCTGAACCCCATCAGACAAAGGGCATCCATTCCCCTACCGCAGCTGCCATTTAAAAATTTATTTACATGCATGCCACTCAATTTTTATATATTTATATATATCTAACATTTAAATTTTATTTTTTATATATATGTAAACTTATCTATGTATGTATCTACACTTTTTTTTTTACTGTTTATTGCTTGTAGAGACTAGAGATCGATTGTTTGTCCCTTAGGAGAATCTTTTTTTATCAACCTTGTTGTGTTCGCGGCTCGACTCAAGCCTTACACTCTTCATATCTCTTTCGTTTGGTTAAGTAGGTTTCTGAGTTGGGTCTCACCTTTTGTCAGGCGTGGATCTTGTCGCTATCTTCGCGGGAGTAATCCCAGAGACTCATTTTCATAATAATTGTCAAACCACTCAACGAGGATCTTAACACTGATGAGTGACGAACCATCTCCAGGGCAATATATATACCGAGCTAGGAGATAAGGTTTTCAATGCTCGGTGTTAATTCAGTTTTTTTGCAGCTTGTTGCTCGAACGTTGTTCGTCATCTTTATTAGTCAAGCCTCGAGGTTGATACCGATCCGACGTCCTGCACCATTGTTGGACTTTCTGCTTGGGTTCAAGTTCATCAAGTGTTGAAATCCTCAAGTTTCCCGGTGTTGGCCGGACATGGGATCATGCACATAATTAGAAAAGTTTATTCTATCATTTATATGAATGAAACACATGTACTTTGAAATGAAAGCACATTTTTATTGCAGCGGATCATTTTGAGTTATTGGTCGTCTGGACTTCTGGTCACCCGGGCTTATAGAGTTGTCCAAATTTCTGTTCGTCAAGATTTTTAGTCGTCTGGACTTTTGGTGGTCTAGACTTGTGGTCATCCAGACTTCTGGTGACATGAACTTCTGGTCTTCTGGACTTCTAATCGTCCAAATTTCTGGGCATCTAGATTACTAATCATTTAGATTCTTGGTCGTCCAGACTTCTAGTCGTCTAGAATTTGGTCATTTGGACATCTGATCTTCCAGACTTCTGGCCATTTGGAGTTCTGTTCTTTCAAATTTTTTGCCATATGGACTTTTCGTTGTTCAAGCTTTGGTCATTTAGGCTTCTAGTTGTTCGGATTGCGTCGATTGGAACCTAGCCTGTCCGAACTAAATTCTCGATTCTTGTCCTAGTGTTGCTCATCTTCTTGTTACCGACATGATCCACACTCACCGTATCGTTTAGGTTGTTGAATCTAAATTTGTCTATAGATCACACCTCAAGGGATTAGAGTGCTAGAGAGAAAAGAGAGGGGGCAAGAGAGAGAGAGAGAGGGAGAGAGAGAGAGGAGTGCACCGTCACTTGACCATCAAAGACAAATTGCGGTATTCCCGGGCTCTTATGATTCTTTTTATATAGTCGAATATTTTTGTTACATGTGAGAATTGATAGAGCTAAAAATCCCTCTTACATGAAAAGTCCTCCCTATTTATATTAAAGGGAGTGCAATGAAAGAAAATTTCATTTCAAACATTACTTCAATAAAGCTTTGCACATGTTATTTTGGATATTTTACATAAATGGGCAGTCATCTAGGATGGGGGTCGTCTAGGTTGGGTTATGCATCCAGCTTGTCGGTCTATCATCCAGGCTGGTTCAGTCGTCCAGATTGTCGGACGATCGTCCAGGCTAGTTCGGTAGTCCTGCCTGGGTCAATCGTCCAGGTTGGGTCGTCCCCTCAAGAGAATCAGCTTAATGAATTTCGGTTATACATTCCTACATTTTAATTTTATTGAAAACCAAAGTTTATTATATATGCAACATTTGATAAAAATAAATTGAAGATTCAAAAAAATAAATTGACATTTTCATTCAAGATATATAATTCATAATGTTCTTTTTCATAATCAAGCTCCAACAAACAATTAAATTTCGATTTATTCAAAGTTGAACCGTTTAAACCGTGGTTCCGTCGGTTTGGCTTTATCAAAATTTTGATTGGTTCAGTTTTTCATATGCCGGATTTCGGCTGCATTCGGTTTGACAATAAATTAGCAAACGGATCTATCTGAACCGACCAAATACTCACCCCTAGCAAGCGATACTATATATTTTCATGAAGCACACTCATGAAGGATAGAACTATAAGCCATTGGGAGAACCTTGCATTTTGCATGAGGTATTTTCCTTTTCTTCAACTCAACAAAACCTTTAGACTTGACATTGTAAGCCTAAAAACCTCCTTCACCATTAAGTAAAGGGAGAAACATTCAATACCTAAACACAATTCCACTAAAATGCATGAAACCAAATACAAAAAATAAAATTATAACCAACTCAAGAAGACTTCCAATACTAATGGAACAAAAAACAAAACTAAGATGACTAATTTTGCATTTGAGAAAAAAATCTTATGCCATGTTTAAAGTGCTTTGAAAAGAACAACCAACTCAAAAATAGTTTTATAAGATTGTGATCAACAAAACATTCAAATTTCTTAATTATTTTCTATTTTTCTTGTAGAGATTGTATACCAAAATGAATTTTTTATTGCTTTTTTAGAATGCTTTTGAAAAGTTTTTGCATGAGACATTAAACATAAAAAGACCACCCGAAACTTCCTATTTGCAAATCAACCCCCCTCTTAAATCTATTTTTCAAATTCTCTCTAAAACATTAAAATTCATGGTAAAATCTCAGCTCATGTTTTTCATTTTTATCAAACTGTCAATAGTTTGATTGTGGCACGTGTAAATCAAAATTAAGTTTGGTAGCTCAAAAAAATTACATGTATGGCTAATTTGTAAATATCAATGTTTCGTGTGGTCGGGATGTAAATATTCCTATATGTAAAAAGTCTCTTTTTTTTTTAGTTTAGATCTTGAAGTTTTATTTTAAATGCGAAAAAGATAGAAATTCATTAAAAATAGTTTTGAAAGAAAGGTTTATATAGAAAAAAATAATCTAAATTCCTTTTGAGCAATTCAAGTTTTATTTAGTAAGTTTTAAACAATTTTCAATGTGAAGAATAAAAATAATGTATAAATATACATCTATGCCATTAGATGGATCTAATATAAATGAAATTGACAGTCAAATTTAATATGAAATAACATTTTAATTATAATGATTATATATTTAATAGCATTTTAATAAAATTAAGTTTGAGCCAATATTTTTGTAATTTTAAAATGAATAAACCAGTTTTCTCTAATTTTAAACTTAATAATGTTGAAGACTCTTTAGAACTCTAACGAGTTTTTACTATCAGTCTAAATATGATCTATATGCATTGATAGACTTCTTTTGTTTGACTAGTCATCAAATCTTAAAGTCACTTGATATAAATTATTCAATTTTTGGTTATCTTCTAAACTATGGATTCAACACAACAGTGTTTGCAATAGTAAAATTTGGAGAACATCTAATACATGACACATGATGACTTGAAAATAATTATTTAAAAGCTTTGCAATGATAATAGTAATACTTATGTAAAATATTTCCTTATGGGATGGTATCAACTATTACATGCATGATCATGTACACTTACATGTGCAAATTATACACCCTTGAAATTTTAATTCTTTGTGCCCTTAGTTTAGAATAGAGCACTACAAAACTTAATGAGTCCGAAGAAATGAATATGTAACTCAATAAATCATTTGAGTCCTATACAGTCAATGATTATATTAAATTTATTTACTATCAACTTAGATCATCTAAGCCTATGCTTAGGGAAATCACTACCTACTATGGTCTAAATAAACTCTGGATTTAGTCTATTATGTAAATTCTAAGCCAATATTTTATTCAACCAATCAAAATTTTGATTTTTAGTAAGGGCTCAATTAAGGAAGGCTTCAGGTTAGTAGGCAAAACATTAAGCTAAAAGGTATAGGATTAACTCAATAAGATTTTAAAAAATAGAATATATATAAGGTAAAATCCAAGGGTAGCCAAATTATTCCTATTAGTATATGATCTAACTTAGCATATACTAATAGGAGAGATATTGATTAATAAAGAGAAAAGCTAAGATGTGATTATAATAGCTCAATTATGTGTTCAGGTGGAGTGTGGCTTAAGAAATTTTAGGTCCAGTAAGGAAAAATATATGGGTGGAGAGATTAAAGCAAGTTTAATAAGAGCTTAGCTAAACTTATTACAAAATTGAGGTCAAAAGAAGAACACCATTTTAGACCTTTTACTTAGCAATAAAGGATATCACAAGAAAGTTATCATGGCCATTCAAACCAACATAGGAGTAACACCATCATATATCCATTATAATGTTCAAAATCAAACATTATAAGTTAATTGACATTGAATTTGATGACAAAGCTATACACATCAAGGTTTTATCATTGTTGTGGCTAGGATTATGAATCTTTCCATAAACATTACAAAAGATTAGGCAACACACATAGTTTAATGAATGTTCTATGTCAGTCTACCTTATGAACACTTGGCTTACTATTGTCTAATATTATCCTTATGATATTTGCAATTTTAGAAGGAAAAATATAATATATTTTGGCACATCACCGTTTAAGTCACCTTGTGTGAATACCTTTGTAGCTAACTTATATAGTTCATTTATATTGAAAGCACTGACTCAAAGTGTAAGGTGGCATTTGAGTGTTTAGGGCCTAGGGTTTAGGCCTTAGGGTGTAGTGGTAGCGGTGTGGTGGCTGGTGGCGGTGGTGGTGGTGGTGCCGTGATTGGTGGCGGTAGTGGTGTCGGGGTCGTGATTGGTGGAGGAACTGGTGTGGTATCTGAGACTGAAGAAGGTGCCAGGGTGGTGCCCTCTTTACCACCTGTTTACGGCCTTGTCGGCTTACGAACTTTTGCAAGCCAACACGTCCCCAGACGGGGAGCATACCTCCCCTTTCTTCATAAGTCATCTGCAAGCAGGAAAGTATTTAATTAATACATCTACATACCACTAAAGATGAAAGTACAATAATACACAGTAAAAAGAAAGACAACACTAAATTGCATGTGTACAATCTACATATTATTGAAACTGAAGAAAACAAAAGTACGCACTAAACATAAGGGAAAATTGTAAAGTGCAACCTACAAACCACTTAAATTGAAAAAAATAAAAGTACAAAGTAAAAACAAAATAACACATATACATCTTTGTTAACCTCCTCTAATGTGTCACTTGATGATGTAGATAAAATTATATCATCCAAACCATCACCATTACATGCTCATCGATATCAATTTCTTCATTTTCGTTAACATCCACTAAACTTACCCCTTCATTGATATTGTCAAGTGAAATGTATGACTCCATCATTTCTAATTCCTGATGAGCTGGTTCAATGGAATTCTCAACATCAATAGTCGATGTCTGAACATCAATAATAGTTGTCAGTTTACCTGACTTATTTGTCTTGCTAAAATGAATGGATCAAACTTGTCTCTAATTTTGTCCGTCACAGGAACTACACCAACCCTATCATGGATATACGTATTTCACATTTTGTATCTAAGTGTAAAGCCACTCTTCTACCTAAGTATTCTCATCTTGACATCAGTTAATTTTATTCTTCTCTTTTAAAGGCCAACATTCTGCGCATAGAGCATTGCAGGTCTCACCACCACCAACAACAAGCCTTTATCCAACTAAGTGGGGTCAGCTACATGAATCTTTTTTCTCCATCGCGTCCTATTGAGTGTCATATTTTCATTTAATTCTAATAAATTAAGATCATTTTTGTATACAATATGCTCACATCTTTCTATGTTGACCTTTGCTTTTCTTAACATAAATCAAATCTAAAACATATGCTCTCCTAACTAGATCATCCGATGGTCGACGTTTAATGTGACCAAACCATCTAAGATGACTCTCTAATTTTGTCCACCGTAGGAGCTACACTAACACTTTCACAGATATATCCATTTCACATTTTATCTCTAATTGTAAAGCCACTCATCCACCTAAGCATTCTCATCTCGACAACACTTAATTTTATGCTTCTCTTTTAAATGCCAACATTCTGTGTCATAGAGCATTGCAGATTTTACCATCATTTTATAAAGTTTTCCTTTCAATCTAAGCGGCACCTTTCTATCACGCAATAGACCCGAAGCATTCCTCCACTTCAACCAGCCAAATTGAATTCTACTAATAACATCCACTTCTACATCACCATCACTTAGAACACTAGACCCGAGATATCTAAAGCAATCACACCTTAGATAAATCTACAAGAAGGATATCAACAACAAAAATCATAAAACAAGGTACATCATCATGTAAATGTTCGATAAGAGCATCCAACCATACCTTTGAGCGTCAGAGTAGGTGAGTCGCCGGAGTTCCGGCCGCTGGGGCACTGGAGTAGCTGAGAGAGTGGATGGGAGGGTTAGGGCATGAGGGAGAGGGATAGATCGAGAGAGATCTAGGGACTAGGGCAAGTTTGGGGGCTTCACGAATTTTGGCGGTATGATGGATTATTTCCGACAACTTATAAAAAACTTCAAATCCGCCGGTTATCAACATTAATACCGATGACATTAATCGTCAGTTACTAGACAAATTCATCAATTAATGCTCCACCAAATGATTGGTTTGTAATAACTGACGATATATGACTCTCGGTTATTATGTGCTTATAACCGACAAGCAATGCATCAGTTATAATAAAAACCGTTGGAAAATAATCTACTATTCGTAATAGACGATATATTTTGTTGTTATGCCTTTAGAAATAACT
>NW_018164646.1:376590-437281 GCF_001263595.1 Phalaenopsis equestris
GATGGGAGGGGTAGGGCATGAGGGGGAGGGATAGGTCGAGAGAGATCTAGGGACTAGGGCAAGTTTGGGGGCTTCACGAATTTTGGCGGTATGATGGATTATTTCCGACAACTTATAAAAAACTTCAAATCCGCCGGTTATCAACATTAATACCGATGACATTAATCGTCAGTTACTAGACAAATTCATCAATTAATGCTCCACCAAATGATTGGTTTGTAATAACTGACGATATATGACTCTCGGTTATTATGTGCTTATAACCGACAAGCAATGCATCAGTTATAATAAAAACCGTTGGAAAATAATCTACTATTCGTAATAGACGATATATTTTGTTGTTATGCCTTTAGAAATAACTCTACACATAATACGTCGTAACACTATAAAAAAATAGGACATATTTATCGACAACAATTTAAATCATTGGTTTTGCTGTCAATTATAGCGCTTTTTCTTGTAGTGATTTTCATCCATGAATAATTTTTCTTTGTGATATAAGTAGAGAAGACTACAATGCATAATTGTAGTATATGACTCTAGAAGCACCAGCAGTTCTCAAACTCATATTTATTAAAAAATAAAAACCACAAACATAGAATTAACTTAACTTGATAATACAACAACAAAATATATAATAAAGTAACTAATAAGAATAATAGAAGTACATATATAAAAATTTATAAGAACAAGGTCTCAGAGCAAATATAAACTAATGAATAATTTGTCATTATAAGAAGACATAATACCTTAAAAAAATGATGTCCATTCAAAAGCTTAAGTTAGGGCAGAGAGCTTCGCTCAATAGGGTACAATGTAATGAGAGTAGTAGATAGACATGGGGCAATGTGAGTAATATCCTACAGATCGTGGGTGTTAACTCGCAGTGGGATATAATGTGCAAAACATGCTGCATTTAATAAAATGTTGTGAAAATGATTCTTCAAACAACAAAAATAGCAGTGGCGAGCCAAGCCACTGTGGCTCCACTATCCCAAAAGAATAGCAAGAATACAAAAAATAGACGTCATTTGATCCCTCCAGTTATCTCATTTAAATTTTAATTATACTCCTAAGTAATTGATTTAGGACCATTTGTACTCAAATTAAGGTTTTTTGGTTAATCAACGGTCTTAAAAAAAAAACATATTTTACTGCACACACACTCTCTATTCTTCTTTTACGCTTTATTCCTTAGGTGTGATTCATATAACAGTTTCATATTCATCATATATGAACCAAAACAACTTGCTCGCTTTGCTTGATTTTAATCCATCACTCATTTGATCCAATCCAATTCGATTTGAGTTAAGCCAACTATGCTCTGATTTTGTGGGCGTTAATGAAAAAAGTCATTCCTTTTTAAAATCATTTGCTCAGCCCCTGACAAATGGAACCAACATAAAATAAAAAATGATTGTAAATTAAAATTTTCACAAATAACCTCCACCCTTGAAATGCAATATTCACAGTGAAGATTTTTCAATAAATTTGACAATTGGATATCTTGACTGTTTAAGCGCGGGCCAGAGCGAGTGGATTTGGTCGCCCCATTAGACCGGGCGGCTCAAGAATTTGTAGTCAGACCGGAGCTTATGAACCGGAGATCGCACGTGCGAAGAAACCGCCTTTAGACCTAACATTCATCTCCCTTTTTCTCTTCCAGTCCGGATACCCAGTCTCCCACTCTTATAAGAAAAAGGAAGAATCTCTTCGCATTTCTCCTCCCATTGTTTCTGCCCGCAGACTCTTCTCTCTCTTCTCTCTCGCTGAAGGAGAGGGAGGCTAAGAGGGGAAGCTAGAGAGGAGAGAGAGAGAGAGAGAGACTGAGTGAGTGAGAGAGAGGGAGGGAGGATGAGGATTCTGAGAGAGAGAGAGAGAGAGAGAGAGAGGGAGGGAGGATGAGGATTCTTGAAAGAGGTAACTGTCGTAGAGAGGCCGAGAGGGTGGCGTTTTTATACCGCCGAATATGTCCTTAACTGAAGAGACGAGATAAATCCCTTCTTGCGCATCGTTCTGCTTCTTTGCGTGATTCATACGGTGTATCATCGCCTCCCTCTCTCCATCTCTCAGGCCTGGTCAGTTACTCTTTCAGCCCTCCAGGCGTGAGGTAAGTCCAAGGTTTTTTCTCTCTTGTTTGAATCTCACTGGTGTCGGCAAGGCGGAATGGGAGGCGACTCGGCATTACCGGGGGCAACTGGAGCCGCCGGTGTCCCGGCTTCGTATTGGTTCGACGCCATGGAGGACGTAGACGCCCTCTCAGGCATCGAATTCCCCGACTTTGACTCTTCTGCGCTTCCTTTGTCACTCGATCAGCACGTAGGGGACGATGGCTTCATTGTGGAGATCGACCGAATCTTGCAAAGCATTAACGGAGATCAGCTTGTCACTCTGCCTCCTCCGGAAGCTACTGTGCAGGCTCTAATGCCTTCTTCATTGCTCGAGGACATCCCTGTGGACTGCTGCAAGCCGGAGGATCAACCAGGTATTAGGGAGAATAGCTCAGTCTTGGTGAGAAGGGATCCAGGGGCACGGCCGGAACTCAATGATGGGAATGTGGTTAATGGCGACGGTAGATTTGGGAAGAGAGCTCGAGTAGTCAGTTATCGGGCGGAGGAGAGAAGCTACTCAACTGCCCGACACGGCAGGTACAGGGAGTCGCCACTCTGCCGGCGTTCGTTCCACGACAGGGATGAGAGGAAGCGGCGGGAAGGCGAGCGCGGAAGGAAAAGGGACCGGGATGGCGGTGATTTCAGGGACAGAGAGTGGAGGGAGAGAGATAGCAAAGGTTACTGGGAGAGGGACCATAGGTCAGGTAGACTGGTATTTAGGGCTGGCTCTTGGGAGGCCGAAGCCAGCCGGGAGACGAAAAAGGTCAAGTATGACAGTGTGGAGCAGGTTAGGGGAAGCCTTGAGAAGAGGGATGAAGAGAAGGATAAGCCTGCTGAGGAACAGGCAAGGCAGTATCAACTTGAAGTTCTTGAACAGGCCAAGAAGAAAAATACGATTGCTTTTCTGGAGACTGGAGCAGGTAAGACCCTTATTGCGGTTCTACTCATGAAGAGTTTGTGTGATGAGATGATGAAGGAGAACAAGAAAATGTTGGCCATCTTCCTCGTGCCCAAGGTTCCACTTGTTTACCAGGTAAAAGGATCAGCTTTCTTTGGAAAATCTTGTTTATTTGAATTTAAATCTGCCATGCATTATGTGGAGAACGATTGCAGCAAGCGGATGTGATTCGAAAGAGGACTAATTTTAGTGTGGGGCATTACTGTGGGGAGATGGGACAAGATTTCTGGGATTCTCGGAAATGGCACCGCGAGTTTGAATCAACGCAGGTGAATCTCATCTTTAGATTTTATGAAAGCGGTAGTTTTAATCGCCTTGTTAATAAAATGTTCATGGATTCTATTTTTGCTCCCCTTTGCAATTTATGTACTATATATCTTTTCTTTACATCAGCTCTCTATCACGTTTCTATTTTTCAGAGAGTAAGAAAATGCCATTTCATTCTTTATAGTTTCAGAACAGGTTTCAATCAGCAGTAGTTTTTGGGTGGATGAGCAATCAAGAAAATTTGAATTGGATATCTTTTTTTTTGTTTTATTTTGTAGTATTCGTTTTCTTCATAGATGTGTAGTTTTTTTTGGCACTTTCTATGCATTATATACATGTTGGTATGATTTCATAAGCTCTGAGTGTAATCATGTCTTTCACTGAGCATTCTTACAGGCTCTGTTTGGAGCTCCTATGTTGTTGAGTATAGAGGATAATTTTTGATAATATTATCGTCCAATTAGCTGTAACTGTTGTAAATGTTTGGTAAAATATTTTTGCCACACTGATTTGAGTGATTAAATGATTGACGTTTATATTATTATGAATTTAATATCATTACAATATGATAAATTAATCTTAATTAGTGTATAATTGATTAAATTTCTTTATTTGTTAAATAGAATAAGTAAAATTCATAAAATCACTTTTATATGAAGTTAAACAGCTTCCGAATGGTTGCTCCTACCTTGGATATGAGGATTTTAGTCATTCAGGATTAAGAGAAAATTAACACTGAGAAATAATTGTACAGGATGCACTCTATGGTGCGGTAGAACAATGCACAGCTAGGGAAAAAACAGGCAAACAGATTGAAGTTGTTTAATTTTGTGACTTACGACCATTCTGTTGGGTAAGTATTCTCTATATGAAAAGAAAGAATAAAAAGTGATCTTCTCTTTTTGAATATAAGGGCTTACAAGAGGATTGTATGCATGATTGTAGTTGTAGGTGTCCCCCAAGATGCTTGCCTATGCTATTTATTTGGCTCCTCTTCTATGTGTAATGTCTTCTTTCAGTGACATCTAAGCCTCTTCATGTTTCAATGACTTTAAATATTTATCCTTCTGATTCTTGTTGAAGGATCTGTAATGAGTGAGTGTTATTAAGCGATTTCGTGTTTTCGATAGGATTATTGATAGAGAATTTTTGAGAATACTCCCAAGAACTTTACCTGAGAAGAGTTGTTCTTGAAATTGAAATACCTGAATGATAATTAATGCTTTAGTGATGTCTTACCCTTCCACCCATATGGCTGGAATTTCTTTTGATATTTCAGAGAGTTTTAATGGCCACACTTTTGTAATGATAGGGCTTCAAAACATGATTCTAATCTTTGAAATCTTTGATTTTTTATTTTTTAATAAAATATTTGGTTATTCCTTCAGTAATATAAAGTACTCAAGATGATATCCTTTTTGAATATTTGATCATATTTGAGTAAGAGGGCATGAAGGGATGCTAATGAGGCTGTTGATGATGCCTCCAAGTCTAGATTCTGTGGTTTGTAATGTTGATGATTAAGATGAAGACATGCACTGGATGATTGTTTCTTTGTGCCAGTTTGGCATAAAACAATCTTTAATTTGGAGGACCCTATATACTTAAGAACGCTGATGAGATTAGGGTTTTTGAGGAAACTGTTGAGGAAGACATTTTCTAGGATTTTTTCTCTTCTAGTTATGACCCTTTCATTCATGCATTTAAACCAATTGTAAAAGATGATGAGTATGCAGATGATAAAGATGAAGGGAATATTGTTGCTGCTCTTCCATCTGAGAAAGATATTAATAGAATGAATGCTAAATCGTTTGCTTTGTTGCTGAAGAAATATAATAGTATTTTGGAGTGGCACTATTGAATTGAACCTTTTTTAGTTCAAGTAGTTTGTTGAGCCTATCATTTTACATAACCTAAAGGAGGTTTCAAATTGTGTTGTATTTGTAGCACTTGAGATTGCAGATTTGCTATTTGTTTGACTATTTGAGTTTCTCTTATGACAACTATTGCTAATATTATTCATAGGTTGGATGAATTAAATTAGGCACTGGATCTCTAAAGTAATATAATGCACTCTTTAGATAGAAGATTAATGATCCCAGATGCTTGTCTTGGAAATGTCAAACAGCTCTTTGTTGTCAACACTAGACTGAATGGTTTGAATTGGTATTTTGATGATTACATTAGGAGATCGAGCCAATTTGAAAGCAAGCTTTTATTGAAGGTTCTAAAGTAGCTTGATTTACTTGGAGATGTGTATATACATTATGACTTCTAGACTCTTAACATTATAGCGTTTTGCCCATTGGCCAAACATAATGTGCATGTCAAGTCAAGAGTGAGAGATGGAACATATTCCACTGGTGATTAGAGAGAGATAGAGGAGGTGATTAAGGAAGAAGGCATTTTTATTGGCCACATGACTTTAAAGAATCTAACACATGTTGAAATGGAGATTAAGATAAATTAGTGTCAAAATTCTTTGTGGGACGTACCACTAATTGTGCCTTATTGGATCAATTCTTGAACTAACTCTCATTATTTAAATAGTCAATCTTCTCGAGCTTAGTTGTTGTTGCTATTTTTTTTTTTTTTTTTTTGAGAGGTAAGAACCTTGTTTAAATAGAATTTTAGGCGTTTTCTTCGAAACATGTCCCACTATGAGACACCTAATAATCATTTTGAGGATTATAATTTTCTAGTTTGAATGAGGCTTATGGTTTTCTTATGAGGCACATAGCTTGAGGCGAATGTGGCAAATTTCTTATATTAAATTTTAATTAAAACACACACTTATAAGTTATAAATAAGAGATTTATTTTTAGGTTTGGAATTAGAGTTTTGGTGATAAGGGGTTCAAGTGCTTTGTATTTTTTTCCTTTTAAATATTTATTTTATTTTTTGACTAAAATTTTTTTAACTTTTAATCGTTTCGTTTTTTTTTTGAGTTTTTTAAATTTTCTTATAAATGTTTTAAAAAAATTAGCATATTTATTTTGATTTTCTTAATTTGATTCCTTTTATTTTTTTAAATATTTTTTCATTTTTAATTATTTTTATTTTTTTAAATATTTTATCTTTTTAATTAATTTTTCTTTTGTTTTAATTGGTTTTTTTTTATTTTTTTAGGTTATATGTTTTTTAATTTTATTTTTAATTATTTTAATGTGATTCTCCTTAATTTTTAGTTTGAGACTTAGGCCTTATTCTAGTTTGAGGCTTATGCCTCACCTTAATAAGGAAAACATTTTTATTTGTGATTTTGCTTTTTTAAATTTTCGTCAAGAGGTCTAATCTTTTGTGGGGTACTCTGATTTCCACAAATTCTTTGTCACATATATATCTTGCAATAATTCTCCATGTTATGTAGATGTTTTTTTTTTTTAATACTTTATTTCCTTGCTTTAGGTCTTTAGATGAAATTAACTTCACTGAGAGATTTATCATATTCTGTGACTTTATTTGAGATCTAGTGAACCTGAACATACAATATCTCATCTTCTTTGGGTGCATTTGGGGCGACAGTGCGTGCAACACCACAATTTTTAATGTTTGACAAAACTGTGTTTTGCCTCCATTCTCAAAAAGTTGTAGCTAAAAAATGCTTTTTCCACCGGCCCTAGCTACCTGTGGTGGCTTCTAGAAAGTTGCGGTTTGACTATTTTTTTTAAAATTTTGTAATAGCCACTGCTGTTTTTTGAACAGCAACTTCTACTTTATCCGCTGCACAGTTACTTCTATAAACAACTGCAGTTGTCCTGGCCCAAACAAACCCTTCCTCTCATTCTACTTGATACAATATAAATTAAGATATTTTTAGCAGCCCTTTCATGTGAAGACTTGCGCCAATAATAAGTAACGGTTACAAAGATTTTACACTAGATAGCATTTGAGACATTGTATTGGGATAAAACATTCTCATTTTTCTTGAAGTGATCAATGTGGTCAACATTACCTTTGTTAATCTTGAGCAGAGGAGCCTTAAAGTTCAATTGAACGTGCTCCTTTAAAACTCGAGTTAAAGTAGAGTTGCATATAGAACTTGCAAATTGAGCGAGTGAATCAGAAGTACCATTCATAACCATATCCTCATCCCTAAGATATGACATAGATTGTTGAACAGAGTTGCTTGGGTGACTTAAGGCAACAATAATTTACGTGTTATGGTTTGGTGATGTGACACGGAGTTCATTCTTGTGATCATAAGAATGTAGTTGAAGTTTAAAGAAAATTGATGGCGAGGAATAATAATATTTGGGGTACTTCACGATGTGATAGCTAGGCAACAAGAAAAAAGAGCAGATATTAATGTAAGTGGTTTGGGCTTGCAACCTATTTATAGTATATGTTGTGAGCTCAATAAATTTCGTTCTTGAAATGAAAGCGGCAGAAGTTTCTCTCTCTCAATACATGGTATTTTCAGAGGATTGATTGTAGTTGTAATTATAGTTTTGGATATAAGTGTCGATGTACTTTAAGAGGCCTGATTATTGCTATTTATAGTAGTGTCTGTTTGTCTAAGATTGAGTCGGAGATTCATTGAACTCTATAATGGGATTTATTGTTAAGGCTCATTGTTCGTCTACGGATATTTGAATTAATTTATTCATTTCAACATATGTTCAGCTCACTCTAGATCATACAACACAAATAAGAGGGGGAATGAATTGGAACTCTGGTTATTACATGTACTTATAAAAATGAGTGAAATTATAATTTTGATTTATAAGAAAATATGTAGATTTATAAAAAAATATAAATGAACAAAAAGTATGAACATAACACAATTTTTATGAGGATCAATCCCTGCCTATGTTCTTGCTTAGACTTTCACTGTTTGGTTTCCATTAATTCTATCACTCTAAGATTCCCACTTTTTGAATACCATACAAGAAAAGATAAGAGGAAAAGAAAGATCCAACTATTTGATCTTAATTAGGATATAATGAAGAAGTACTAAAATTTAAAACTCTAAGAGCGGTCTTATAAATTTGATGATCGTTCAAATAATTTTAAAATTGCTTGCAAACAATTCGGCTTTATATGATATCAAGCTTTTGGAGTTACTTGGATTAGGCGTTGAAATTTATTTTAAGAAAACATGTAACTTAGAAGATAATTTTATAGAGAAGTGTACATATCTTCTATTTATAGCCTCTCAAAATATGACTTATATATATATATATATATATATATAGTTGATGTTTGAAAACCATAATAAATTCAACTGTAATTGAAAGTTTGTCATATAACCTATCAAGTCACTTCTCTCTCTCTCTATATATATTTATCTATATCTATATATATATCTCTCTCTCTCTCTCTCTATATATATCTCCTTGATCTCCAATTGCTACTTAGAGCTCTCTAAATTAAGCTCCAACGGTTAGCAAGTTGTTAATAAAAATAGTTGATGTTTGAAAACCACAATAAGTTCAACTGTCATTGAAAGTATGTCATATAACCTATCAAGTCAAATTCAAAATTTCAATGCCAACGAAATTTAAGTTGAAGTTTAGTGAATGTAATATGATTTTTTGTAAATAAAATTGTTAATTTTTATGTGTTAAATTTTAAATATATTAAATAATTTTTAAAAATCTAACACATGCACACACACACAGACACCCATACATAAATTTATCGGTTATTTATTATGAAAAATTCAAATAAAAGTGAAAACTTTAAGTATGCTAGATCAAATTCCAAAAATATGAACTTATTTATTTTAATTAATATGATTGGGTATTATTATATTAATTTACTATGCAAATTTTCTTAAATTTATGATATACAAAATATTTTTAATTACTTCTTCACTTTTTAATAAAGTTTTTTCTTTTAAAGCTCGAGCTATCGTTTTTCAATTTTAATTATATGCTTGACTATTTCTTTGGATTGACTTGAAAATAAACACAAGTACATACAACAAACAAAATATAATGTTTACCAGCAATAATGTATAATTTTGAATTGTTTATGCTTTTATGATGTTTTTGATCAACTAATTTTCATGATGCAGCTTGATCTAATTATATGGTTTGGCTGGTTGGAGTCCTACTAGAATTGAATATTTTCATGTCATATCTTTCAAGTAGCTCATCATTATACTTAAATGTGTTGTTCTCGTGTTGATTTACTTGAAGTGCTAAAAAATCGAGTTCGCTCATCATTGTCATTTTAAAATTTTAAGACTTTTTTTGAAAATTGATGCCATAAAAACTCATTTGTACTACCAAATATATAGAGTTTTATAATGAGAATATCATTTGCTATATATTTAATAAAGAGTGTTTGCAAAAATATTACAACATCCTTTCAGTGTTTTCTAAGATTTTATAAGAGAAAAGAAACTATGATCAAGCTATTTGATGATGACAAAGAGATAGAAAAAAAGTTATTAAAATTTTTAAAAGCGATTCTATAGACTTGATGATTGTTTGAATAACTTTTAAACTTCTTTTCAAAGTGGCTTTATGAGCTCAAGTTTTTTGGTGAAATTAGGATAAGTTTTTAATATTTATTTTAAGAAAATATATGATTTGGACGAAGCTTTTGTGATAGAAGAAGTGAAAGAACGTTTTACAAGCTTTTCTCTCAAAATATGACTAAAAAGTATTGAAAATTTCCCTTAATACCCTCCAAATTGCTATAAATTTTCTGGTCGAAGAGGCTTTGATAGTCATCAAAGCTCTTTAAATCAAGTTTTAATGGCTAGCTAGCTATTAATAAAAATATTTAATATTTTAAAAATTATAATAAATATTATTTTAATAAAAATATATTGTTTAACATATAAAAGCTTGTTTAAAAAATCTATGAATTGAATAAAAATATAAATTAACTCTAAATTCTGTGAATATTATATGTTTTTTTGCAAAAAATAGTAAATTTTATATGTTTATGTTAATATTTAAATCTATTGCATAAAATTTAAAAAATTGAAATAGTTTATGTAAAAACCCATATATGCAGTAATTCATTGTAAAATTTTAAGTAAATAGGAAAATATTACGTATAGTAAATAAAATTTAAAAAATATAAACTTATTATTTTTTATTAACATGATTAAAAATTATTATATTAATTTGGTAGATTTTAATGCAAATTATTTTAAATTTGTAATGGGCAAAATATTTAACAATCTTTTCTATTTTTTCAGTAATTTTTTTTTTGTCTTAAAGATTTAGCTTGAGCCATCCATTTACAATTACAAACCTAACAATTTTAAGGAGTCTCTTGATCTAGAAAAGTATTTTCTTGAACTTATTCTTTATTGTTAATCATGTTGGTCACCTAATTTAATTTGAGGTGAAAAATTTATGCTTACTTAGCGTAAATAGTTATAACCTCAAAATTATATATATATATATCTCTGTTAATATAATATGTATCATTGTAGTGGTGTAAATGAGTTGAGTCGAGTTTGGTCGCTCTCAACTTGAGTTTGATTAATTAATTAAGTTCAAGCTCGAGCTTAATTCTTCAATTTATTGTTAAAGTGAAAAAATTATTTTGATATATGTAATAATTCTAATATGATCGACAAAAAGAATGAGTAATTAGGGAAGAAATAATGAGAATTTAAGTGGTAAAAGGACGTAAAATATACTTTTTAAAGGACGTAAAACATACTTTTTAAATGTTGTTAATATTTGATACTTAATCTTAATTTTTAATGCATTTTAGGTACTTTTTTTATTAATTTTTTGTTAAATGAGCCGGTTCACTAGCTAACCAGTCAATTCGGTGCTGGTTCAAGCTTGGTTCATTAGCTCATCAAGCTTGCTTTGAAAGTCATTTATCGTGTCGGCTTGGCTCAGTTATACTTTTAGTTCATGCATATCACGGGCTAATAGTGTCCATATACTATGTGCAACTACTTTTTATGAATTCATGCTTTAATGTCTTTATATTTTTTAAAAATGAACTTTTATGATTCTTGTGAATGCTTTTTTACATGGCTGAATATTACTTTAGTTACCAAGTTTTCTGAGAGATATTTTTTGTGAATATTCGCAAATGTACTGGTTGAGGCATCGCTTGATGATTTGGGAGAGCAAGAAAGCCTGGATCATGGGTCTCACAAATCAAATTAATTGTCTACTTTACTTTGCTTTTGATAAATTTAGATTTAGTCTTTCATTGGTGGTGATTCTAGCTGTTTGGGTACTTTGAGTGGAGTTGGTCTTTGTAGAGCTAAGCAGTAGTGTTGTGACTATATTATTCATCTACTTTTAATTGAGCAGATCATGCTCTATGTGGTGCGGATTGGCACTGCAACAGGAAAAGAAAACAACCACAAACAGGAAGGAAGATATCAGCCGCAACAGGGAAAAGAAAACACAGTAATGAGGATCAAACCGAAAACAACAAACAGATAAGAAGAAACAATCGTAAGCAATGCACTTCAAGATTTCAGTGATGAGAACAAAATACAATGGCCAAAGCGGCACCTGAAAGCCTCCTCAGGATGCAGTAGCGAAGGGTATCAGTTCAGCACCGAACTACCCTCCAAGGAAAGAAAAGAAAATCTTAAAAAAACTATCTATCAGAATCAACCTACAACCCCTTTTATAGTTAGCAGACCTTTCCTAATTACAAGATTGCCTTTAAAAGAAATAAAACTTAAAAAAACATATTACTCGTAAAAAGACTGAAATATAACAACTACAAAGGACATTAGGACAACGAATACTTCAAGCTACGTCATCACTCTCCCGGAGTTGGAGAAGGCTCTTCTTGTTGTCCAATGGCTGAGTCTTCTGTTGAGTGAATTCTAGGATCAAATGACTTGTGATAGGAACATAGATACCTTGGTGATATCCTATAGGATGGATGGTTGGGAATGACCGAATCAGGTATGAGTTCCATGGTATACTGTATTCTCGCAGATGAGGTAAGTTGACTGGAGTTTTCCTTGGAAAAATATCTAAAAACTGCTGTAATCATGTCTCTATAGCTGATGGAATCTCCGCCCGACTGTCCCAATTTTCAGCAATCAGCAGGAAGTAACCCTTTCTCATCCTTTAGCTCTTGTAACAATGTAGTAGCCGGACTTCTGTTTGCAACAACCAGATTGCTATTTTCAGCTTTGTTCTGTGCCTCTTTCATTGGAATCAAAGTAATTTGTCTTCCATCCTTAGCAAAAGAGTAAGTATTGGTGTAACCATTTTGGACAGTCCGTGGTCATATTACCACGGTTTCCGCAACCAAAAATGATCAAGCATCCATCGGACTGACGTCACAATAAACTTCCTCTTGGAACTTTCGGCCAATAGAAAATTGTACTAGAACTGTCTAGCAACTTGGAGATCATTCCCCTTTTTTAGCCATGTAAGTTGATAAAGACGTGGATGTGGTTGTGTGATCAATCCGAACCATTGTAGTAGAAATGATGATTTCACAACTTCCATCATCAATGATGATGATGCAAACTTTGTCCCACACAATGTGTTTTGTTCTAAAGATATTGTGACACAAACATCTTGATTAAAAGAGGGCTTGACATTCAAGAGCCCATGTAGGATCAATAGTTCCCCTCATCCGCATGCAACACTTACTCTTCTGTAGGGCTGGTACGACCCTGTGGAATTTTCTCTCCTTCTAGCTATTTTCTTCCACCAACAAAATGATCCCGTTGTTAGGACAATTGGATGCTATATGTCCAAACCCATGACGCTTAAAATGCCTTCTTGAAGAACGATTTGCAATCGTTTTTGTTGTTTCTCATAGCTGAAAGGCAGCTGGACTGCTGCTGGATTTGCCTTTCTTCTGAGCCGGTTGTATCCCATTTTGTCCAATTCTGAACTGAACCGATTTCACCCCTATGCAGTGGCGTAAGGGTGCAGTTTTACTCCATTTTTTTGCTGTTCAACCTTGTCAGCAAGGTTGATGACGCCTTGGTCCAAAAAGGTTGTAATTGAGCCACATTGGCTATAGATGGTCGAAGTCCACCTAAGAAACTTGCAAAGGTGTGTTCTTTGGGTTCATAAAGGTTACATTTCAGTTCTAGTTATTCAAACTCAACAACATATTATTTCATGGATAGTTCTTGTTGATGAAAGTGGTGTAATCAAATGAACACCTCTTGTCGATAGTGTTCAGGAAGGAATTTATGTTGTAAGTTTTTCTTCATTTTTCTTCAAATGACAATCTTGGATCAACTCTCCCTTTTTCTCTTCTCTTCATATTTTCCAACCAAAGAAAGACGTTCTTCTTCAATTTAATGGTTGCAAGCTTTACAATTTGTTCTTGGGGAACTTCTTTGAAATAAAAAATTCTCTCTACCGTATGTAACCAATTAATAAATTCATTCGGATTTAGTCGGCTTTTAAAGTGTAGAATGTCAATCTTGATTCCAAAATTAGCGACCATGTGGTGCCTTTCCCTCCTCCACTCATGCAGGGGCCACGCCTCATCGCTGGAAGATTCTTGGTGAAAAGGATTTTCACCTTCTTACGCCACATACACCTTGAGTTCCACAGTTCTATCCTCAGTGTTTTTTTGCTTTAAGACTGCATGCCACTTTCGAATTTTTCTGATGTCACGTTGGAAGTCTTCTACAACCAGTTCTTGATTAGGTCTTGTAATATTTTTTGTCGAGGCATGTTGGAGACCAAAGAACCACAATTAACACAGGGAAAACACTAGGAAATCCTCTAGTTGATTTACTGAACCAAGATTCACGTAAAAACTAAAATTTTTCTTTAGATTTGGAATTCACAGTAACAGATTCTTGCAGCCCAAGAGTTTTGAATCCAAAATTGCAATAAAACAATCTACATGGTAACAAGGACAACATTAGCAACCTGCAATCGAATGACCGGGCTGCAGATACCCAGCAACAATCTGAAATCCAAAACACAACAAGCAAGGACATAATTTTATTCACAAATTCTGGGCAAAAAATGGGTTCAAGAAGATAAAGCTCTAATAACAAATGATGTGGATTGGTATCACAACTGGAAAAGAAAAGAATCGCAAACAGGAAGGAAGAAATCAGCCACAACAGAGAAAATGAAACACATCAATGGTGATATAAAAAAAAAGATATAGAGAACAGGAAACAATCGGAAACAATGCACTTCAAGATTTCAAAGACGAGAACAAGACAATGGCCAAAGAACCATCCGATAGCCACCTCAGGATACAACAACAAAAGGCACGAGATGAGCACGAAACCACATCCCTATAAGAAAAGAAAAGAAACTTTTCAAAAAAGTGCCCATCCGAAATGGCATACAGCCCCTTTTATAGTTAACATAGACCCTTCCTAATTACAAATTTGCCCTCCAAGGGAATAAAACTTCCTAAAATACAGGCACATAGAAAGACTGAATTATAACATCCACAAAGGATATTAGGACAGCAAAGACTTCAAGCTCCGGCATCACTATGTTACCGCATTACTGAATGAATCTGTCACTAAAGCTTATTGACTAATCCAATTTGGCTTTTGTCAAGTATTTTGATTTCTTTGGATGCAGCATGTATGTAAAAAAATTAATTCTTGTAGGGAGGGTGAACTGATGACTGACACTCATGAACATAAATTCACAATTGGTTCAATATATAAATTTGTTCATCTTTACGATAATCTTTCAAAACCTTATTTATGGCCTGAACAAGCCTTAAATGAATGGCATCAAGCTATCCATCGAGCATTGATTTTGTAGACACCCTTAGCAAAACTTAGATCACTTCATTTGTTATGGAAATGTTTTTTTTAGGTGCTCACTTAACAATTAATTTTTTTTTTCTTTGTAAAAGATCACCATTTCAAAGTAACCCAAACTAGTATGTTTTGATTATATTTTCTTTTTTGCATTCTTGCAAGTTTTAAACTTCCTTAACTCAATGAAATGTATTAGCTTTTGTTCTAATTACTGACACCTTTGGGTATGGTGGAAGGGGATCTTTTAAAGATTGTTGGATTCAAATTCATTTAAGTATTTCAAAAAACTTTAACCGTATTACTTATGTAGTATGTTAGAAATGTTGAATTATTGTGGGGCATACAAGTAATATCTAATTTTCATACACTGAATGGAAAAATTTATAATATTGAGTAGTACACAGAAGTATCTTGCAAAGTGGGATCATGTTTCAGTGGTGGATGAGTGTATTGAAGGTGAGGTAAACTTGAAAATTCAATAAATTGCGTTAAAAATAAATATTGTTATAATGATGCGTAAATAATATGGACTTGGCTTCTAATAGTAAGTTCGTTTTGCCTATAATCTTTAAACCTCTAAAGAGATGTTTGTTATGCTTTTATTGCATCTGTGAATTAGTTTGTACTTATATTTTAATTTGTTTTTACTCTTCGTAACAATTTACAATAATCAAGTTATCAATTTTTTTTATATTACCATATTACGCATCTTGAGAATATCTGAATATTTATTTACTCATGATGTTAGTGTTATTTTTTAATTGATAAAATGATAATTTGAGTCAAGATGAAAGTTATTAGTGAGCCTTTTAGCAATATAAATGCTAATAATTTAAATTTTATAAGGGAGAGCATACTCTTTTAAATTTTGATGGGGTTTGAATGGTTTATAAAACTTTATAAGGGAGAGCATACTCTTTTAAATTTTGATGAAGGGATTTGAATGGTTTATAAAATCAGGGGCCACGCCTCATCGCTGGAAGATTCTTGGTGGAAAGGATTTTCACCTTCTTACGCCACATCCACCTTGAGTTCCACAGTTCTATCCTCAGAGTTCCTTTGCTTTAAGACTGCACATAAAAATTATTAAATTAGATTAAAATGATGTTTTAATATAAATAATAATTTTTAAATATTGTTCAAACACTTATCGTCTTATGACTTCGTGATTAGGGTTGTCTCTTTGTTCGTGAACAACTCGTGTTCGACTTGTCAAGCAAACCAGCCGAACACGAACACATTTTTTTAGTTCGAAATATAAACGAGCTGAACACGAGCTGAGCATGCTCGTGTTCGGCTTGTTTAAAAAAATCTAATTGTCTACCAAGCTACAAATATTTATAATCAATTAATATAATAATTAAAAAAGTGGAATAAAAATTATTAAATTAGATTAAAATGATGTTTTAATATAAATAATAATTTTTAAATATTGTTCAAACACTTATCGTCTTATGACTTCGTGATTAGGGTTGTCTCTTTGTTCGTGAACAACTCGTGTTCGACTTGTCAAGCAAACCAGCCGAACACGAACACATTTTTTTAGTTCGAAATATAAACGAGCTGAAGACGAGCTGAGCATGCTCGTGTTCGGCTTGTTTAAAAAAATCTAATTGTCTACCAAGCTACAAATATTTATAATCAATTAATATAATAATTAAAAAAGTGGAATAAAAATTATTAAATTAGATTAAAATGATGTTTTAATATAAATAATAATTTTTAAATATTGTTCAAACACTTATCGTCTTATGACTTCGTGATTAGGGTTGTCTCTTTGTTCGTGAACAACTCGTGTTCGACTTGTCAAGCAAACCAGCCGAACACGAACACATTTTTTTAGTTCGAAATATAAACGAGCTGAACACGAGCTGAGCATGCTCGTGTTCGGCTTGTTTAAAAAAATCTAATTGTCTACCAAGCTACAAATATTTATAATCAATTAATATAATAATTAAAAAAGTGGAATAAAAATTATTAAATTAGATTAAAATGATGTTTTAATATAAATAATAATTTTTAAATATTGTTCAAACACTTATCGTCTTATGACTTCGTGATTAGGGTTGTCTCTTTGTTCGTGAACAACTCGTGTTCGACTTGTCAAGCAAACCAGCCGAACACGAACACATTTTTTTAGTTCGAAATATAAACGAGCTGAAGACGAGCTGAGCATGCTCGTGTTCGGCTTGTTTAAAAAAATCTAATTGTCTACCAAGCTACAAATATTTATAATCAATTAATATAATAATTAAAAAAGTGGAATAAAAATTATTAAATTAGATTAAAATGATGTTTTAATATAAATAATAATTTTTAAATATTGTTCAAACACTTATCGTCTTATGACTTCGTGATTAGGGTTGTCTCTTTGTTCGTGAACAACTCGTGTTCGACTTGTCAAGCAAACCAGCCGAACACGAACACATTTTTTTAGTTCGAAATATAAACGAGCTGAACACGAGCTGAGCATGCTCGTGTTCGGCTTGTTTAAAAAAATCTAATTGTCTACCAAGCTACAAATATTTATAATCAATTAATATAATAATTAAAAAAGTGGAATAAAAATTATTAAATTAGATTAAAATGATGTTTTAATATAAATAATAATTTTTAAATATTGTTCAAACACTTATCGTCTTATGACTTCGTGATTAGGGTTGTCTCTTTGTTCGTGAACAACTCGTGTTCGACTTGTCAAGCAAACCAGCCGAACACGAACACATTTTTTTAGTTCGAAATATAAACGAGCTGAAGACGAGCTGAGCATGCTCGTGTTCGGCTTGTTTAAAAAAATCTAATTGTCTACCAAGCTACAAATATTTATAATCAATTAATATAATAATTAAAAAAGTGGAATAAAAATTATTAAATTAGATTAAAATGATGTTTTAATATAAATAATAATTTTTAAATATTGTTCAAACACTTATCGTCTTATGACTTCGTGATTAGGGTTGTCTCTTTGTTCGTGAACAACTCGTGTTCGACTTGTCAAGCAAACCAGCCGAACACGAACACATTTTTTTAGTTCGAAATATAAACGAGCTGAACACGAGCTGAGCATGCTCGTGTTCGGCTTGTTTAAAAAAATCTAATTGTCTACCAAGCTACAAATATTTATAATCAATTAATATAATAATTAAAAAAGTGGAATAAAAATTATTAAATTAGATTAAAATGATGTTTTAATATAAATAATAATTTTTAAATATTGTTCAAACACTTATCGTCTTATGACTTCGTGATTAGGGTTGTCTCTTTGTTCGTGAACAACTCGTGTTCGACTTGTCAAGCAAACCAGCCGAACACGAACACATTTTTTTAGTTCGAAATATAAACGAGCTGAAGACGAGCTGAGCATGCTCGTGTTCGGCTTGTTTAAAAAAATCTAATTGTCTACCAAGCTACAAATATTTATAATCAATTAATATAATAATTAAAAAAGTGGAATAAAAATTATTAAATTAGATTAAAATGATGTTTTAATATAAATAATAATTTTTAAATATTGTTCAAACACTTATCGTCTTATGACTTCGTGATTAGGGTTGTCTCTTTGTTCGTGAACAACTCGTGTTCGACTTGTCAAGCAAACCAGCCGAACACGAACACATTTTTTTAGTTCGAAATATAAACGAGCTGAACACGAGCTGAGCATGCTCGTGTTCGGCTTGTTTAAAAAAATCTAATTGTCTACCAAGCTACAAATATTTATAATCAATTAATATAATAATTAAAAAAGTGGAATAAAAATTATTAAATTAGATTAAAATGATGTTTTAATATAAATAATAATTTTTAAATATTGTTCAAACACTTATCGTCTTATGACTTCGTGATTAGGGTTGTCTCTTTGTTCGTGAACAACTCGTGTTCGACTTGTCAAGCAAACCAGCCGAACACGAACACATTTTTTTAGTTCGAAATATAAACGAGCTGAAGACGAGCTGAGCATGCTCGTGTTCGGCTTGTTTAAAAAAATCTAATTGTCTACCAAGCTACAAATATTTATAATCAATTAATATAATAATTAAAAAAGTGGAATAAAAATTATTAAATTAGATTCAAATAATGTTTTAATATAAATAATAATTTTTAAATATTGTTCAAATACTTATCGTCTTATGACTTCGTGATTAGGGTTGCTCTTTGTCCGTGAACAACTCGTGTTCGACTTGTCAAGCAAACCAGCCGAACACGAACACATTTTTTTAGTTCGAAATATAAACGAGCTGAAGACGAGCTGAGCATGCTCGTGTTCGGCTTGTTTAAAAAAATCTAATTGTCTACCAAGCTACAAATATTTATAATCAATTAATATAATAATTAAAAAAGTGGAATGAAAATTATTAAATTAGATTCAAATGATGTTTTAATATAAATAATAATTTTTAAATATTGTTCAAACACTTATCGTCTTATGACTTCGTGATTAGGGTTGTCAAAAGGATTCTTTGTTCGTGAGCGGCTCGTGTTTGACCCGCTAAAAAAACGAGGCAAACACGAACACACTTTTTGAGCTCGAAATATAAACGAGCCGACACGCACTGAGCCTAACTCGCTCGTGTTCGGCTCGTTTACACCCCTACCTATGAATAAACTAAAAGGATACAACAATATTTCCTTATTATTTTATCATCACATTATTTTATTCCTCCAACCATTGTGGTTTAGAACGTGTTTAGCTCTTCATTGCAAAAAGCACGAAAATCATCTTCCTCTTCCACTACGTGATTAGGGTTGTCAAAACGATTCTTTGTTCGTGAGCGGCTCGTGTTTGACCCGCTAAAAAAATGAGGCAAACACGAACACACTTTTTGAGCTCGAAATATAAACGAGCCGACACGCACTGAGCCTAACTCGCTCGTGTTCGGCTCGTTTACACCCCTACCTATGAATAAACTAAAAGGATACAACAATATTTCCTTATTATTTTATCATCACATTGTTTTATTCCTCCAACCATTATGGTTTAGAACCTGTTTAGCTCTTCATTGCAAAAAGCACAAAAATCATCTTCCTCTTCCACTATGACCTTTATCTTATGTGTATGCTACCTACAAATCACTATGCTGACCATGTTTACAACACTCTCATTAGCCAAGGGTCACTAACAACTATCTCCTCTCTAACTGATGAATATCTTAGTCAATCTTGGCAAATACTAATTTCATGGCCTTCACATTATCAACTTTCATTTAGTCTGCCATGTGAGCACTGCGATGCTTTTGTTGATCTAGTCATTGGTCTCCAACAACCACCTATTCTTGTTAACAGTTCTGTTTGTCAACCGGTGCCCTCCTTTTTAGAAGCATTCATTTTTTCTTGTTGTCTACACTTAAGCCTCTACCAATGGCTTAGCTTGCATCCTAAAGAGAGAACGCTGTAGAGAACACGCAGTACCTCCTTTTGTAAGAAATATTGGTGTTTGGAGTTGGCTAGAAACACAAAACAATTATATTAGGAAACAAATAATTGCAAGGAGAATAAAATGAAGAAATTGATCGCATTATATTAAAGGAAATAAATTTTCACAAAACCTTACATTATCTTATGAGGAGATTATTTTTGATGTTGTCCTAAGAGATATTAATCTCCGTGTCGTCCTTCTCAATTAACTTTGGAGTTGATGGAGGCATTGCAATATTTTAGCCCATCAATGGCCAACTTGTTAGATCCCTTTACTGCAAACTTTGTCTTGTCTTTTTGCCACTTCTTGATCTTGAAAAAAAATTTGTCTTACAACACCCTCCTATCGTTTGGAAGCTCTCTCTTGATATCAACTTGTTAGATCCCTTTACTGCAAACTTTGTCTTTTCTTTTTGCCACTTCTTGATCTTGAAAAAAAAATTTGTCTTACAACACCATCCTATCGTTTGGAAGCTCTCTCTTGAAAAAAAAATTTTCTTCTGCATTGCATTTCCAAATTCAACAATAATATACTTTAGAATGGCTCCCATTGCTGTAATGCTTTCTTCCATATGCAAGGTGCTAGCCTTCTATCTGCTATCACCACCTTTCAAGAATTTTTACAAAAGGTCAACAATTTTTTGAACTTAGCTATCCAATAGATCAAGTACCTTTCATGCCAAGAATATTCCTCACATTGCAAAGCTTCCACGTTGTCCCATTTTTTATCAGAACTAAATCCCACAACACTAGGTGTTTACTATTAATAAGTGGAGCTTCTCTCAATCTCTTATATAATAGTTAATCATAAACTCTGTATGCAGTTGAGTGAAATGACGTGGCCCTGTTAAACTTTTCACCTTAAAGATTAGTGTGTCATAAATCTGTTCACATGCACTATGCATAGAATCCATTTATTTTGGACCCTATCTACCAATTGCTTACGAACAATTTCTTTTTATATGGTCAATCATAATACAAGGTCAATATGCACTATGTGAACCTTGTATTGACCACTCTATTGATAATTGAATCCGTCAATGCTTCGATGATTACTGCTATTTTGAGTTGAAAATTTGTTGTCGATTTCTAAATAAAAGATTATGTACTTAAACTTTCTCATATGTCTTTGTTGAAGGTGAATCTATGATATTCTTGAAATTTATTGTGGATCATTTATAAGAATTGCTGACAATCATCATAACATAGTCTTATTTTTCAGGCAGTGTTGAAGCAAATTTTAGGCATAAATCTCACTGTAAAATTTGAGGTTGATTGCTTCAGTTGTCTTGTGATAAATTAAGCTATTTGATAAGCTCGGTGAGTGAAATTTCTTCAAACATTTTGAGATTGAAAGACTTACATGTATGCGTAACCTGCTGAAGTTGGAGGGCTTTTCATACAGGGCACAAGTCACTTTTATAAATGATGCTTTAGCTATCTCATTAGGGATAGTAAAGGCGATATTGATACCGAGGGATAGGTGGATAATTTCTAACATGTATTTGTACATTAGGTCTCACTTTTTTTGATATGCGGATGGCAACTTTATTTCTTTTAATATTTGATGGTGCTTTTTCTTGTAGAGATAATCTTATATCTGTCCAATAATAAAAATTGATTAATAAACATTTTCTACACAAGTCCAGATAAATCTAATACACAGATAATCAAAGTCAAAACTATAAAGAATATTAAACAAAAAATTTTCAATTTAAGCTATAAGAAATATCATGCACATAGGCTTTCATATGAAGGTCATAAATTAGCTATTGAGCTAATAAAACATTATCTGATATAATAGTACTTTTTGAAAATCTAGATTGATTATTTGATTTTGGGTATGGTTTTATTTAACACAGAAAATAAGCTAATAGGACAAAAATCCTTCACAGTATGGAGGACTAAGATATTTAGGAATAAGGGTTATAGAAGTACACCCAAAATTTTTTTGAGATGACCTATCTCTTGGAAGTTTGACATTTCAAGAAGTTATTTTTTTACCATTATTTGGGAAAATTGTTTGCTTGCTTTTCAAATTATTTTGATAAATGAGCTTGCTTCATAGAAATAATAATGAAAAAATTCAAATCGGTTAAATGACATAACTAAAAATAATATCTATTAATAAATAATATTAACTATAATTTTCTTAAAAATAATGAATGAAATTTATAATGAATAATTATGCATTCATTAATCAAATTAAAATCAAAATACTTATTATTATTTTAAAATGATTTGTGTAGTAATAATAAGTGATTTTTTTAATTAAGAAATAAATTCAACAACATTTTCAATCAAAAGAACCTTTCATGCTAATTGAAAATAAAATACATAAAAGTATCTTTGTGATAGTATAAAAATATATTAGAGACACTACTGTCTTAAAAGCAATTTCAATGTTGTTTATATTAAAACCATAACTTTAGAAAGCATGGGTTCTTTACTTTTTCATTACTCAATTTTCAACATTTGCACTATTGGACTATTCTGCACAACAATTGACTTAACCTTACCAGATGCCCCGGAATTGATTCTACTGTATTAGAACGTTGCATTAACAAAAAATATTGCCAGACAATGCCTTAGTGGATCAAAGACTTTGGCTTTAGGAATATAAGCTATTGATGGTGGAGCTTTGCTAACTAATCTCACCCCAAAATACAAAAGTGAATGTAGACAATTCTCTTGTTAGAACTGTTGGTAATAGGTTGATTATGAAGCCTCGATTGTGGAGCTAACTTTTGCTAACCCTAACCTTAATTGTGGTCTCCAATATACATGGTTTAAAAATAATTGGGCAGTGTTCTTATAGCGCTTTGGTTGGTGGATTATGATCAATGCTTGAATATGTTTTTTTCTTGCAAATAGGGGTTTAAAGAAAATTCCTAACATATGCTAGCCATATGATGAGAATATTGTAACTAGACTTTGATAATGATTCTAAAATGATTTTATCAACCTAATTTCATGTTATTAGAATGGTGGTGGAGAGAGTTGTTAGGACTGAGATATGGGTATCAAATAGGAGAAAAAGTGTTGGCTTGCCAAGTGGCTGAGAGGAATTTTGAATTTTTTCACGCCATTAGTTTAACAACCTAATGTCATCTTATCCATAGGTTATAAGTGTCTTAGTAAATCCTTACAATATTCTTATAATTTTAAAATCTAATTTTTGAGAGTTTATATCTACATGGATGCTTTGATAGTCATAATAAATATTCTTTTGGTATAAAATATGCTTCTGTGGCGGCTATGTGATTGTCTTGTTACAATAATATTTACTTCCATTAAGTTTTGCTACTTTTATTTTATACATTGCATTGTTGTATTTCTGCCTGTCTATGTGATTGTTGTTTCAATTTTGTTTTATTCTGCTCTTGCTGCAGGTTCTTGTTATGACTGCTCAAATTTTGTTAAACATTCTCAGACACAGTATAATAAAAATGGATTCCATACATCTTCTTATTCTAGATGAGTGCCACCATGCAGTTAAAAAGCATCCATATTCGTTAGTAATGTCGGAGTTTTATCATACGACTCCGAAGGAGAAAAGACCAGCTGTTTTTGGCATGACAGCGTCTCCAGTTAACTTGAAGGGTGGGCTATTCATTCATTAGATATTTACTTATTTTGATCCCTTTTTCATTCTTTTAAAACTTTTGTTAATTAGTCCTATGCTTTTTTGGAATTACCAAATGGAGAGTGCTTTTTCTCTACAGGAGTCTCTAGTCAAGAGGATTGTGCTATCAAGATTAGAAATCTAGAAAGTAAACTGGACTCCATTGTTTGTACAGTCAAAGACCGGAGGGAACTAGAGAAACATGTCCCTACTCCACTGGAAACAGTCGTCCATTATGACAAAGCTGCTACCTTGTGGTCTCTTCATGAGCAAATAAAACAAATGGAAGCTGCAGTAGAAGAAGCTGCAAGTTCCAGTTCTAGGAGAAGCAAATGGCAGTTCATGGGAGCCAGAGATGCTGGATCCAAAGAAGAACTCCGTCTTGTTTATGGTGTTTCTGAAAGAACAGAAAGTGATGGTGCTGCTAATCTAATCCAAAAATTAAGGGCCATTAACTATGCATTGGCTGAGCTTGGTCAGTGGTGTGCTTACAAGGTACTGGATGGTTGAAATGTTAATTTCACTTTTTACGCATCATTTTTTTCAAATGAATTGCTCTGCTAACACATAATTTTGCAGGTTGCACATTCATTTTTAACAGCCTTGCAAAATGATGAGAGGGCAAATTACCAGCTTGATGTGAAGTTTCAGGAATCATATTTGAAGAAAGTCGCTACTTTATTGCAATGTCAATTGTCTGAGGGTGCTGTAATTAATGATGGAAATAATGCTGCAATTGTAAAGAATACTGACGTGCATTCTGTGGATGATGAAATTGAAGAGGGAGAGCTGTTAAATAGTCATGGTTAGTTGTTTTTCATGGCCTTTTTAGAATCATTTAATATAGGATTTTTACAATTACTTTATGAATAAAAAATATTTTACAAAATGTTTACATTGCCTTTTTTTAATAGAAATTTACTGCAATATTTGTTTTTGATGATACTTCTTGTCTTTAGTTTCTTTTGGTTGAAATCTTCAATTTTTAGTCATTTTGACAAAGCCATTGTCTTAAAAAGTGCAGATCTTCGTTCATGAGAGAATGAGATACCTTTTGCCAATAGCTATAGAAATGCAGTTTCATGTAGTAGATGTTTGATCAAATTTTTATTGGTTGGATTATAGCTAGCGAAATATTCTCTAGCATGTTACATTTGGCTTAAAATTTTTGCCGTGGATTGATATTTTCATGAACATGAGATCGTGAGGTTTTTTTTTTATGTTACATTTGGCTTAAAATTTTTGCCGTGGATTGGATTGATATTTTCATGAACATGGGATCGTGAGGTTTTTTTTTTTCCCCCGTTTGAAGTGCTTAAAATTTCAAAGTTAAAATTCTTGACCCTGCTTTTCCCTGTACTTTATTCTTCCAGTTGTCTCTGGTGGTGAACATGTTGATGAAATAATTGGAGCTGCTGTGGCAGATGGCAAAGTTACACCGAAGGTTCAGGCATTAATTAAAATACTTCTCAAGTATCAGCACACAGAAGATTTTCGTGCTATTATATTTGTGGAGCGTGTTGTTTGTGCACTTGTTCTTCCAAAAGTAAATAATGCAGCTTTGTAATTTCAGAAGTTACTTTTGTAACTTTGTCAGTAAATTTATCTTTTTTTTATGTACAATGCAGGTGTTATTAGAGCTTCCATCTCTAAGTTTCATCAGATGTGCCAGCTTGATAGGGCACAACAATAATCAGGAAATGCGGACATGCCAAATGCAGGACACAATTGCCAGGTTCCGTGATGGTCGAGTATGTATAATGATGCTTTATATTTGGAACATAGGGGTGTGCAGTCACGTGCAATTTTTCTAATTAAATGTTTATTTTTTATTGTATTCCATCTTATAAATGCTTAAATTTTGTGATTCATTCTCTTTACAATGTGATGATATATTTTTTTTCTTATGATAATGCTGTAAGTTTATAACAAAACATTATTAATAAGAGGCGTTTACATGCTACACAATTCTTATGTATTTACATATCTAACACTTAAACTTTCATAAGATAAAATTCTAATCTTTAATATCACATAAAAAAAAATGTCACAACTGCTAACTTTTTAAAAGTGAAGCACACATTTTAATGCATAGCTTCATGTCACAAAAATGTTATAAATGCAAATATAAAACTTTAGGTGTTAAATATGTAAAACAATGAAATTGTGAGGTATATATGTAATTTCCCCATTATTAGTATCATTATTTCATGTAAAGAAGGTTTATAATATTGTGTGCTAATTTTCAGGTTACTTTGTTGGTGGCGACGAGTGTTGCTGAAGAAGGGCTTGACATTCGTCAATGTAATGTGGTCATAAGATTTGATCTCGCCAAAACTGTTTTGGCGTATATCCAATCTAGAGGCCGTGCTCGGAAACCTGGATCCGACTACATATTGATGCTTGAAAGGTACTATGGCTATACTTTCATCTCTTCATCTACTTCGTAATGTGCATAAACATCTGATTGTTGTGGAAGATTGTTTTCTGACATAAAAAGTTGCTTTTGTTAGGGGAAATTTACAACATGAGGCCTTCTTAAAGAATGCCCGAAACAGTGAGGAAACACTGAGAAAAGAAGCTTTAGAAAGGACGGATATTAGTCATCTTAAGGGTAACCCAAGACTCACTTCTGTGGAAGCAGCGCCTGTTTCTATTTATTTGGTTGAATCAACTGGTGCTGTTGTCAGCTTAAATTCTGCTGTTGGGCTGATCCACTTTTACTGCTCTCAGTTACCCAGTGATAGGTATGAACTCTTTGTTTTACTTCTGGATTTACATAATAAGATGGATTTATTTTCTCATCTATGTGGTGTAGGTACTCCTTACTTCGTCCTGAGTTCATTATGGAAAGGCATGAGAGAGCCGGTGGTTTGATTGAATATTCTTGCAAGCTTCAGCTTCCCTGCAATGCTGCATTTGAGAAATTGGATGGTCCTCCATGCAATTCAATGCGGCTTGCACAGCAAGTATGGTTTTCATGCCTTTTAGAGTTTTGGATTTTTGGCATTGGAGAGAACCTTTAGATCAGTTTTATGAAAAAATGAATATCTTCTACACAGGCTGTTTGTTTGGCTGCTTGTAAGAAACTACATGAATTGGGAGCATTCACTGATGCGCTTTTGCCAGACAAGGGAGCTGGTGAGGAAGGCGAGAAAATTGAACAAAATGGTGTGGGAGATTCTCTTCCTGGTACTTCACGGCATAGAGAATTTTATCCTGAAGGTGTGGCAGAAATTCTCCAGGTGAGTTATTCGAAGTATCTCTGGTGGTTTGACATATCATTTTGAAAATTAAAATGAGAAATAGGAGAGTTGCAACATGAGGGTTTGAGTTTTATTTTTTAATTTCGTATGAAAAGAAGATAAATAAGTTGAATATAAATAGATGGAAAACCAAAAATTTAGGAAATAAAAAAACTATAAAATAATCTTTAATTTTTTAATCTAGAATAAAATACACGGTAGAATTAGAATGCTGTTGTCCTTGGATTGTTTGGTTGCCATTCATAAATTGTTGGATGGCTATAGATAAAAAACCGTTATTCTCGGATTGTTGGATTGCTGTAGACAAAGTGGGATTTAAATTTATTTCTCAAAAAATGTTTGATGTGTTTATCATGCTCTTTCTGATCAGACAATCAAAATTCATTTAGTGTGAAGCCGTAGTTTGGGTATCTTTTATTCAAAATTTATTAGAGCATAACTTTGTTGGATTGATCTTTTCTTTTTTATGTGTTTATCATGCTCTTTCTGATCAGACAATCAAAGTTCATTTAGTGTGAAGCCGTAGTTTGGGTAACTTTTATTCAAAATTTATTAGAACATAACTTTGTTGGATTGATCTTTTCTTTTTGTTTTTTTAAGATGAAATATTTGTCTATCACAATTTAACTTAAGACTATCATGGTGGACAAAATTTTTACAATTCTTCTGATAGTCTGAATGCATCAATATGGTTGTAGAGATTTTTTTTTTTGGTTAATTATTTAACTCTTTTAACAATCTTTTCAACTATGGTACCTCGCAATATCAAATATCCATACTATATTCTATTTTATTATTGCTTTTTGAGGATACATTGTTTCCTACTTCTCATGTAATCAGGTTTCCCTATTGCATATGCATAATGGATGGAGGCTGATCTTCTGTCACTAGAGCTACTACTACTAAAATTGCATTCCATGTATTCAGTTTTAGTTCTACTTAAATAAAGGTCTTTAGACTCTAATGTAGACCTTCATAATTCAAGTTTTTTCTGGGCTTTTTCTCTCGTTTTATCCACGAGAAGGATATCATCAACAAAAAACATACACCAATGTACATCCTCCTGTAGATGTCCATTAAGACCATCCATAACTAAAGCAAAAAGATATAGGCTTAAAGCCGATATGTAATCCAATAGAAATAGGAAAATATTTGGTCAATCCTCCTTCAATACAAAATTCAAGAGTAAGACTTAAAGTCATGAAATCATAAATTTAGTATCTGGTGTATGACCTCAACCTTGTCTTTAAGGTAATATGGCATTGTAGATCAATATCTTTATTTATAGAATTTTTTGGCTTGTTTGCACTTAAATGGTCCTTGAATTTGATTCAAGCTCTCTTGGGTGTGTTGGAGATATATTAAAAGGAAAGGAAATAAGACTTTGATGTAGCTCTAATGTGGCGGTAGCTATGACTTTAGTACTGACATGGCTTCTCATATGTTGTAATTTGGAAAATGTATCGCAAGACTTTGATGCACCGACAGTGGCTTGTAGAAACTCACCAAAATTTTGTGTAACCTTTCAAACTTCAGTCTTCCATGAATCTCAATGACCTTTAGAGCCTCGAATCATTTTGAATGCCTGAATGTAGATTACCTTTAGAGCTTATGAATTCTCTTGATATCTCGGCAGACTCTCCAAACTCTAGAGCCTACTGAAATGCTATTGGATCCCCTAAATGGACTAAATAGAAGTTTATTCACAGTTACTAGAAAGGGTGTTAAGATTTTTTTTAGAATATGTTAGAATACTTTCTAGAATTAGCCACAACAAATGTGCAGATCATACCCACCTACAATAAAATTGTGTTCAATCCCAATCTTACTTAAGCAAGCTCGATTGAGTAAATTTGACTAGGGTCAATTTTTGTGGTTGGCAACGACGGTCCTATGGAGGCCACTAGGTATAATATCTTTAATCATGAATGATTAATTAGAATATATCACCTTAAAAATCTCAATGCTACAAGCCCAATAACATGTGATGAATAGAAGTTTTGATGGTTGGATTGACGAGAATAATTTTACAAAGATTCATCACTCATATTTGGGGCATCTAGAAAATGTTTAGGCTATGCTTATTTTTTTTTAAAAAAATAAATGTATGCCTTTTTGAAAATGAGCCGATTGCTAAAAATGACTAGTCATGAAATTTTGTGGAGACTGCATAAGCTTTGAGTAAATTAATGAGTGTCTGCTAGTGTGATTGGAAAATGCCTATGCTCTGTTCTTCATAAGGACTTGGATGGCCTTCTTTGGCAATGGAAGGTACAATTATGGTTGCTTTTCCAACATTATGAAGGCATAGATTAATCTTGGCAAACTTATCTAGCCATTATTGCTCAATTTCAACCCATTTAGTCTTAAATTTTCTCTAACTTACATGATCTTGATGTCAATGGATTTGTTCAAGATGAGATGGTCCTTATAATGGCATTTTTTGTGCATTTTGGGCCTTTTTGATATTCAAATTAAATTTCTCACTAAATAGACCTTCAATTCAGAGCTCTTGATTTGCATCTCGAGTAGTGAATCCAAAAAGAAATCATTCTCAATATATGCTGAACGGACAAGATACAATACAAACGCAGGACACACCATTATAATAAAAATTATTAAAAACATATTTATATATTAAATAAATAAAAGAGGAGTTAATTCATTAACTTTCAAAAGTTAAGATGCTCTTAAACATATATCTTTAGTTTAGGACATACAAAATGCAAGCATAATAATATAAGTTATCTTATATTATATCAAAATTTAACTTCGTTAATTCATTATAAGTAATAAAAGGATGATCATTTTGTTTGGCATGTACTTTTAATTCACAGTTCACTTCCACTATTATCTTCATCATTAAATATCATAGATTCCAATTCTAGCTCATCACGAGAAAGGGTTGCAATCTCCAAATTTCCTATATTGCTGAGGGTCTCAAATCTATCTCCTACAACATCCTACAAGTTAGATAAAACATATAATCAAATAAGAAATAAGCAACAAAATTAACAATGTATCCAATATTCATGTGAGAATGAGTGGTATTTACTATAAATTTTGGGGTATTTACAGACATTTCGTTGAATTCTTATGTATTTACATATCTTGCACCTATACAACAACAACAACAACAACAACAAAGCCTTAATCCCACTACGTGGGGTTGGCCACATGAATCCTTTTTCTCCATTGCGTCCTATTTAGTGTCATATTTTCATTTAGTTCTAGTAAATTAAGATCATTTTTTATACAATAAGCCCAAGTCTTCTTAGGTTTACCTCTGCCTTTCTTAACACAAGTCCAATCTAAAACATCTACTCTCCTAATCAGATCATCACATGGTCGACGTTTAATGTGACCAAACCATCTAAGACGACTTATTGTCTGTATTTACATATCTTACACCTATAATTTGATTTTTATTTTTATGCCACCCAAATATTTCATATCACATCTAAATATATAAATCAAGCCAAATGAAATATTTCTTATTAGTTTTTATGCATATAAAGGTGGTATATATAAAAAAAATGAAAAATCGGGGTTAGATACGTAAATACATAAGAATTTAGTAGTATGTATGCAAATTATTCCTAAATTTTATATTTTTTTAATTTTAATGTTAAAAATATCTTTCAGAGTTTTTTTATTGATTAATTTAGGACACGTATGTCGGAAATTAGGACATCTATGTTCGACATGCGTGTCTCTTCATTTCTTAATATTATTTACTTTGGACACTTATGTGCCATGTTCGATACGTGTCCCAGCCATGTTGTAGTTGTATCCGTGTCCGACACTGCACGACTCCTCTTTTAGGAGTTCCCGTGCAACATTGTTCTCAATTAAGTAGGAGTTTTTAGGATTACAAGTATTGCCTTCTTTTTCTTGGATGTTTTGACTTGCATGTGGGATTGTATTAAAGCCGAGTATGTTGTGGATTGAATTCGGCTTGGCTGTATTATATCTTTCTGTCTTGCTTGGGCTTAAGCTTAGGCTTTTGTTTTTATGTATGTTTATATTTGACTTGCTTAATTTTTTAAATCATTCTACTTAGCTTTGGACTTGGATTGTTTATACTAATTGAAAAGAGTGTTTCAATAAATTACTAAAAAAACTAAAAATTAGAACAAGCACATAGATTTTCATATAAAGTTATTAATAAATTATTTACAAATTTAAAAATAATAAGCAATTGAGCAAATTTTGAATTAGTTTCTAACCACTTTACATGGACTTAATAAGACGGTATATGAATTGCACACAAATTTTCTTGTAATTAAACAATACAAATAACTGCTAATAAACTAATTCTTTGAAATAAAGAAATAATGAGAAATTACGTTAAATTAATGTATATGTAAACATTGAATTATAACATATTACTATATAAATAATACTTAAACCTAAAATAAAAAATAATATTAAATTAGAATATATTATTTTTAAATTAAATATGTTATAGTTAATCAAAATTTGTTTAAATAATATATCATATGTTATGTGAGTTATCATTGAGCTTAATATACTTGTTTAACGACAAACAAGTTTATTTGTAAATATAAATGAACAAGCTGGGCTGTGTTCATATTTGATTCCTTTAACTTTTGAGTTTCAAAAATTGTTCAAACTTATTTATTCGCTAATTTGAACAAACCTAAACCAGTATTAATTGAATTGAGCTCGAGTGTATTTGTTCATTTATAGTTCTACTTGCAAGTTCAAAAATATCATGCAATGAAAATATATGCTGCGTAAATCACAATCCAAGGAAAATTATAAGACAATCACTCTCTTGACATCAATGTAAATCTTCTGATGAAAATATAAATGTATGCACTCATTTGAAGCACAAAATATGAACTTTGAGGGAGGCATTGTATTTTTTTTTAAAGTTTATTCATGTCTATGAGGTTTAACCGGGTGAGAAAGTGTTCTGTCATGTTTGACCGGATTTAGTTCTAGGTTTATGCCATCCCAGCTATCCAATGGCATGGAATGAGTACCGCAGAGACGACTGATAGGACTTATATATCTAGATATGGGACTTTGTCTAACTCCATCTAAATGGATGTTAAGTTTCAATGCAATGCAAGATGAGCTGGGCAATATGGAGGGAAAATGACATTACACAAAGGTCAATAATGCATTTCGAAAATTCAAAGTGATTCTAGGTGTATGTGTTGACGCGATTCTATGCTATGCAACATGCATGTATTTAAATCAGTTGAATTAATCTAATGTTTGTAACTTGGAGGTATATAGCCAAATGGTGCAATATTTTTATTTCCAAATTACAACGGACAAACTTACATTTTTTATGTTTTACAAGCTATAATATTATATCTTGTAAAATGTTTACTAGGTTGCTCAACTATGTTTGCCTTTATAGAGGGTAAAAACACACGCTCACTTAAGCATGTGATAATTATGAAGTTCTTTAAATGTACAAATATTTTTAGGAAAGTAGTAAATGTAGAACACAAGATAGAATAAACTTGCATTAAACATTTAGTTCTCTTTCATCTTGATCTTCTATCTCACTTTCCGAGGGACTTTGTCAAACTGCATTAACAAAAGTACAAAAATACATTTATTATTCCCCGGATTAGGTTATTTGCATAACCCTTTTAAGTTTCACACTAATTATTACAATAAATGGATAAATCTCTATTTACATATTCCACACACAATAATAGTACAATAAGTCCCATTCTTTTGGATTGCGACATTGGTGCAAGAAGCAGAATATAAATATCGTGGTGTACCTGAGCTATCGAGGTTGTTGAGTCGTTTCGAATGCTACTATATATAAGGGTTAAAACACAATCTTTAATTGCAGAACAACATAAAAGAATAACAAATAACTCAAAATTCTATCTCAACTAGTTCAAGAACTCGTTACTCAACTGTGGTCCAAACATCCATTCATCACTTGGACCGCACAAAACTAGTGGGCTAATATCTTCTCCATGTAACATGAAGAGAACCAAAATAAACAAACCCAACACTCACCAGCTATTATCTTCCCCACGGAAGCAACATCTAAGAACTTCATCACATCAAGATTCATGTCTTTAGTCCTCTCATATTGAGCGAGTTTTATTGTAGATGGCAAGACTTCACTCTTCACCAAGAAATACACGTTTGGCCTAGTTCTTATTGGCCATCTTTTCTTAGAAGAGTCAAAGTAGAATTTCCTTTTCCTATCTTTCACCTTATTCTTAAGGCTGTGTAGCTTCAGGTCTTGATGGTGAAGGGACCCATGAGGAGATTGATCGAACACAACACTTTTATCCTCTTCATACATAGAATCAATCTAAATATGATTTGGGCCAGATTTTACGTTAAAAATTTAAGATATTGACCAACTTCTGATAGATTGGAAATTGTAGCCCCAGCTTGAAATGATCTCGATAGAACAAAAGCTGCTTACCATAGAGATTCAACTTCTCTTTGGTCACCGACGATGGGTGGATGGATGAGTCGAAGACATAGTCATGTTAAGCGGATGCTACATTTTCTGCAGTTATTTTTGACTTCCATAGATTTGTAGCTTCTATGAACACTGCAAAACCAAAGCGAATGCATCATAAAACTGAAGGATGCAAGAAAAAGTTTATAAATGATGACCAATTGAGTAAACTATTGTGAAAATCTTTTTATAGAGTGAGAGACTATAATTATAACAAGGGTAAATCATGAAAAATCAGGATGCGAAACTCAAAAATTACATTTAATAAAGTCATCGCGTCATCGAAGTTCCGTAGTTTGATCCTGCGTGAGGGCACCAAAATGAAAATATGTCACTCAGTAGACGCAATGGAGAAAAATGATTTATGTAGCCGACCCCACTTAGTGGGATAAATGCTAGTTGTTGTTGTTGTTATAAAACCATCACACTACCCCACTTAGTGGGATAAAGGCTAGTTGTTGTTGTTGTTATAAAACCATCACACTATCATTCAAATCAAGGCGCTAGGCCCAAAATTTTTTATTTGTTCGAGAGATATCCTTCATTACAACTTATTCGATTTGAGCGCACTTACAAGATCACAAATAAGCACAATGAACAAATCACTAAGAAGAAAAATGGACTTTCACACAGGGGTTTGAAAGGATTTCTGCTTGAAGCCAACTATACTGAATAAGTCGCTTCAATACAAATCTCCAACAACTTCGAATTAAGCCAAGTGACTAGATTCAGCTTGATCTGAAGCAGCATACACCTATCCTTTAGATCAGCTAAGTGATTCCTTAAATTACATAGGGAGCCTTTCAATTCTGCAACTGCATGTTTCAACTTGACCATCTATTGCACAAAATCAATTGAATCAATTGTCGGAGCAACTCTTAGAAATCCTATGATGAATTTTCCTCATCTTGTTGTCGTAAAGCAGACACCACAAACACACAATCCTCTTGGTTCTCTCCCACAACTTTTGTCCAGCTTGTCTTCAGCTGTGAAAGAAACCCTGCGAGAAAAATACTGACCATCCTCTTCTTCAGCCAGGTCGTCCTTCTCTTTAGCAGGCTCCAACGCCACAATCAAGTTTAGCTTGCCAACATTCTTTGTGTGAGAATGTGATCCCCTGGTTTCGTTATAAGTGAAAAGCATTACAAGCAAAAAATGGAGAATAATAGTGATATGATACACCTTTAATGTTTACTTATTTTTGTGCAAATATTTTACAAATCATCTTACTTGCATTCATGTTGAAACTATGAAGATGTAGGCACTCGATCCACCAACATTAGTAGACACAAATAAGTAATTAGCAACTTCTCGGTGAGATTTTGATTTGAGGAGTTGGATTCTCAAGAAGATTACCTCTCGACTTGCCCAAATCATTGATAGTATTCCCAGAGGAACTTGTGGGAAGGACTTCCCTTGAGAAAAGGACAACCCTCTTTCATCAGCTTCATCATCTCCCTCTCTCATAATCTCCAAACCACACAAACACTAACAAAACACTTCTCATATTCTCCAAACCATATAATCACACAAATATAAAATACCTAATGAAGGGCCGAAAATACACATAAGGAACCCTAAATTAAAATAAGGTAGTAGTAATAAACTTACTAAGAGCACCACCCGAAAGGCCAAAAATCATAAGTTTCAGAGAGACAAAGCTAGGCTCGTAAAAGGGAATCAGAGGTATAGAGAGGAGATAGCAAAATAGTTCACAAGACGCGGACGATATATACTACCAATCGATAACATAGAGAAAATAAGAATATTGTTAGTGCCGCCGCTGCGGAGGGAGGGAGAGACGGAGGGATGGAGGGATGGAGGGAAGAGCGACGATACGACGACGAAGGGGAGAAATCTAGGGTTAAAAGATGTTTTTGAATTGGGAATGAGTGGGTACTAGGGTCGAGGAGTGTAACAGAAGGTAAGTTTAGGGATAGAGAGAACCACACGTTGTAATCTCGATTATCTGATCCCCATCACACCGAAGTCATTTGCTCCACGACTTTGCCCCTAATCGATATGACGTTACGTTCTATCAAGATTGCGGGCTATTCGATCTGATATAGTAGTGAATTGAAATCGAATCAAATCTAAACTAATTATTAGGTGTGGCTTATAGCTCGGCTCAAATTCTTCGATTCGAGCCAAAACCCATTTTGATTATCGAGTGATTAACGATATTCAAGTTGATTTCATAGTCCTACTCAATACTACATGCGGTATGCCACATCTTCTCATCCGCATGTCAAACTCGATACTTGATCCTAAATTGCCTTAGACACTTCACCTGCCCGCTTCCATTTTCCCCTTATGCTTTCTTCTTTGTGCATGATACCACACAGGTCTCTACATCTCGCTCGCTAAATACCACTCGAGCCTTGTTCTTCATCTTCCTCTCTCGATTACAATTCTTAGTCTGCACAGGTTCTCATGATCACGTCCATACTCCTTCGTTTCCTCCATCGCAAATCTTCAACTTCTTTGCTTTAAGTGAGCCGGATAATATCGGTTCAATTTCATTTAAGTTTTCTGGTTATTACAGTTCTACTATTTCTTCCCAAATTTCTAGTTTGGTTGTTTCATTCCCAAGGCATCTATGGGCTGGAACAGTTTGAAAGCATCTTTTCAGAAGGACTAGTCAGTTTGCGAACATCATAAAACTACATGGAGCTTAAAAATACAAAATCAGTGATTTCAATGTCCTGATAAATCTGTAGATCTGTAATCCAACAATATACTACTGCCTGCTACATCAACTCGTTGTTGATTCCAATTTTAGAGAAATAAGTGTATGTGCAACATAAAAGTTAGAAATTTAGATGGGTCAATGTTCATCCTGCTCATGCTTTGGAAGTTATTTTCCTTGGTAGTAAAATCTGCTAACGTTTTCAAAATTGTGAGTAAAAATCTTATAGTATGTGGTCCACACAATTGTAGATTCATGAGGTTTTTACAGCTTTTGATTCAGAAAGCACCACACTAGTATATCAAAGTATGAAGTAAATAGATAGAATATACATGTTCTTACAGTTATGGAAAATTTAAATCCAAAAGGGTTCACTCCACGTCTCAAAATAATCCGGCCATACACTTGAGCTTGAAAATAAAAGGAGCCTTCAAAATAGATATCTAAAACTTTAAATTATGCTAAATTTGCACGTACCTTCATGTGGATTAACATGCAGCAGTGCTTCCTTTCTCTTTAATTATAATATCATTGAAGATATTCTTTTCACTTAACAGGGGGAATGGATTTTAAATGGAAAAGAAGGCTGTCAGAATTTAGCTGAACTTCAGCTGTACATGTATGCTGTAAAATCTACCAATGTAGGAATCTCTAAGGACCCATTCCTCTCGCAGGTTTCTGATTTTGCAATACTTTTTGGCAATGAGCTGGATGCAGAGGTATGCTTAGTTTGGATAACAGATTGTTCTCACTCCAAGGATAATGTTCAAATTCTGTAGAAATTTTTTTTTTCAGGTCTTATCGATGTCAATGGATCTGTTTGTTGCTCGAACTATTGTAACAAAAGTATCTCTGGTTTATAGAGCACCTCTTAAGATTACAGGAGCTCAGGTTGATTTCTTTTTTCTCTTCTGTATGATAAACCATATTAAGTTTTAGCTAGAAGATGCAGAATCTGGCTTGCAATAACCTATTATGATTTTGCAGTTGGATATATTGAAGAGTTTCCATGTTAGACTCATGAGCATTGTGCTTGATGTGGATGTTGATCCCTCAACCACACCTTGGGATACAGCTAAAGCTTATCTTTTTGTCCCGGTGATTGCCTCCAAACATTTTGATGCAGTAAAAGAAATCGATTGGGGTCTGGCTGAAGGTATCGTCTCTTCGCTTGCTTGGTGTAATCCGCTCCAGAGGGCGCGCCCAGACGTTTACCTTGGTACAAACGAGCGGTCCCTTGGGGGAGACCGCAGGGAGTATGGATATGGAAAACTACGCAATGGAATGGCTTTTGGACAAAAAATGCACCCTACATATGGTATCAGGGGTGCTGTGGCACAATTTGATATTGTGAAGGCAGCGGGGTTGATTCCCTGTAGGCTGTCTGTAGAGTCTTTTGATGAAAGATATCAGTTTGGGAAATTATACATGGCGGATTGTTGTATTGATGTTAAGGATCTTATGGGGAAGATTATTACTGCTGCACACTCCGGGAAAAGGTTCTTTGTGGATTCTGTAAATCCTGATATGAATGCTGAGAATTCATTTCCTCGGAAGGAAGGCTATTTAGGGCCTTTGGAGTATAGTTCATATGCTGATTATTACAAGCAGAAGTAAGATTTCTACTAGAAATCATCTTCCTTTCTTCCCCATGTAGCAGAACTTCTGTTATATGGTGTCATCTTCATTCTACTCTTTTTAATTCATAGCTACCAATGGACTGCTAATATTCGCTCATAGGAGATTGAAATATTCCCTTCTCTAACAAACATAGATAAACTGATGTCATAGTTAATAGGTTTAATTTCATTGCGAGTTTTTTTTTTTTTTTTTTGATAAATATTGCTGTAAAACTTTGGCTTTCTTCCTGGTTTGATGAATTTGGAGTCTTTTGTGTTTTCTGCAAGTTTATCTATATTGCCCATTCCCTAAATTTTGTCTGTCATTTCAGGTATGGGGTGGATTTGATGTACAAAAAGCAACCTCTGATACGAGCACGTGGCGTGTCTTATTGCAAGAATCTCCTCTCCCCGAGATTTGAACATACTGAAGGTATGTGACATCTGGATTGAAATGACTGCATTACAACACATCCAACATCCCACCCCTAACCTCCCATAAATTGAGGGAAAAAGGGGGCATTTACTTACGTTGCACACTTCTTATGTATACATATCTCACACCTAAACATTCATATTTTCAAATATAATACTCAAATCTTTAATATCACAACAAAAATAACATTATTACTACTTTTTAAAAGTCAAAATACACATTTTCATGTATAGAATTAAGTCACCGAAGTGCTATATATGTAAATATGGAAGTTTAGGTGTGAGATATGTAATACTTAAGAATTGTGTACTACAGATGCAAACTTCCCAAATAGAAGTCTCTTTTCTAACTTCAGTTGATCTGAACAGTTTTGGGTTTAATCTTTTCATGCTGTAGCACCAGAGGGAGAATCTGAAGAGAATGTAGACAAAACATACTACGTTTTTATCCCTCCTGAACTTTGCCTTATCCACCCGCTACCTGGAAGCCTTGTACGAGCCGCCCAAAGATTACCCTCAATAATGAAAAGAGTGGAGAGCATGCTTCTTGCTATTCAGCTCAAGGAAAATATCAATTATCCTGTTCCATCTGCCAAGGTCTTGTATTCTTTTCTCATTCTTTATATCACAATATTATCCTCCATTTATGTCTGAACAGCTTTACGTACTACTTCTGCAGATCTTGGAGGCTTTGACAGCTGCTTCATGTCAGGAGACAGTCTGCTATGAACGGGCGGAGTTGCTTGGTGATGCTTATTTGAAATGGGTAGTTAGCAGATTTCTTTTTCTCAAGTATCCTCAGAAACATGAGGGTCAGCTTACCAGGATGAGGCAGCAAATGGTGAGCAACATGGTGCTTTATCACTATGCCTTAAACAAAGGACTCCAATCATATATCCAGGCTGATCGGTTCTCTCCATCCCGTTGGGCTGCCCCTGGTGTCCTTCCCGTGTTTGATGAAGAATCAAAAGAATCAAACTCATCCATGTTTGGAGAAGAATCTCATGCTAGTGATTATGAGCCTAAAATTGATTTATATGATGATTCTTCAGAAAATGACCGGGAAGATGGGGAGATTGAGGGTGATTCAAGTTGCTACAGAGTTCTTTCTAGCAAAACTCTTGCTGATGTTGTGGAAGCCTTGATAGGGGTTTACTATGTTGAAGGCGGAAAGAATGCTGTTAACCACCTGATGCGCTGGATTGGGATTCAAGTGGAATTTAACCTTCAGGAACTGGAGTTTGTAAAACCAAATTCAATTCCAGAAAGTATATTGAGGGTTGTTAACTTTGATGCACTTGAAGCTACATTGAATGTGAAGTTTAAGAACAAGGGTCTCTTGGTTGAAGCCATTACTCATGCCTCCAGGCCATCAGCTGGTGTTTCCTGTTATCAAAGGCTAGAATTTGTTGGTGACGCCGTTTTAGATCACCTCATCACACGATATCTTTTCTTCACCTACACCGATTTGCCTCCCGGACGCCTCACTGACCTTCGTGCTGCCGCTGTTAATAATGAGAACTTTGCTCGTGTTGCTGTTAAGCATAAACTCCACCTCCACCTTCGACATGGTTCAAGTGCTCTAGAGGCTCAGGTCTGCACGTCCATCATTTTCTAATTAAATGGGGTCTCTTTTATGATCTAACCATCATTTCTTATGATAAATCATACTCTATGCTCATTACAGATTCGGGACTTTGTCAAGGATGTTCAGGAAGAGCTATCTAAACCTGGTTTCAACTCCTTTGGCTTGGGAGATTGTAAAGCCCCTAAAGTTCTTGGTGATATTGTAGAATCTATAGCTGGGGCGACTTTCTTAGACAATGATCTTGATACCTCAGTTGTTTGGAAGGTAAGAGCTCTTAAACTCGTTAAGTTTTTGGCATTATTATCGGGAACGGATGGTGAATTTTGTTTAGATTAATATTGATTTTGAATATCTCACTTTAATCTAGTTTTTGTTCGTATTATTTTGAATCATTTGGTATTATCTTGTATTGTTTACGTTAGCATTTTGTTTTTTCTACTATTTTTTTCTTGTATTGCATTAACTTTTGATTATTTATTTGTTAACAAATTGTATTATTTGAAATAATTGTTAGAAGTATTGGTGTATTGTTTCTAGTGGTTATCTTGTTGTAATGATTAGTAATTGATATTATTATTCTTTTTATTAATTATGTTAGCTTGTTTATTCTAATTAAGTATTGTGCCTTGTAAGTGTAGAGTATAGATTTAATATTGTTTGACCCTGAAATAGTAAAGAACTATAAAAATTACAGCAGTAGATCATGGCAAACCTACCAAATGATATAGATCAACCTATCTTTCATATCTTGGGCTGTAAATTTAGCTCAAAGATTGTTAATTGATTCGAATTTTGGCTCGGAAATAACTGAGCTGATCTGTGAGCCAAAACTTTGGATCGAATTTTTTGCGAGCCGATTGCAAGTTATACATGAAACAAATCGGACTGACTCGAGATTGACTTGAGATTGGCTAATATTTTTTATTTATAAAAAAATCACATACAAATTAGCAACACTCTTTATATATATATATATATATATATATATATATAATGCTAAGTAAAATTGAGTACAATAAGTCATGAGCCTATTCGAGTCCAATTAACTCAATTTGAGCCAGTTAGATTTAATTTTGAGCTGAATCAAGCCAATTCCGAGTTGAAACGGATCCAAATAGCTCAATTTAAGCTAGCTCATCTCAATTTCGAGCCATACGAGCTCGATCCAATTTTGAGCTGGCGCGGCTCCAAATCGAATGTAACGAGCCACTAGCTGATTTCGAGCCACACTAAATCTATTCAAGCCAACCCCAGCTTTGCTCAAAATCGGATTTTTAACAGCCCTATTCATGTCTCTCTCTGTTGTTCTATGATCAACAACTGATTATTCATCTTTCCCTTCTCAAGGTTTTCCAGCCATTGCTTCAACCAATGGTGACCCCAGAAACTCTTCCCATGCATCCCGTCAGAGAACTCCAAGAGCGCTGCCAGCAACAGGCGGAGGGATTGGAGTACAAATCTTCTCGAATGGGTAATCTGGCTACCGTAGAAGTCTTCATAGATGGCGTCCAGATAGGAGCAGCGCAGAACCCACAGAAAAAAATGGCCCAGAAGCTTGCAGCAAGAAATGTGCTAGCCTTTCTGAAGGAGAAGGAAGAGAAGGAGAAGAAGGCGAAGGAAGAGAAGGAGAATGAGTTGAGAAAAGATGGGAACCATGGAGAGAAGAATGGCAACAATGGCCAGGTGTTTACCAGGCAAGCTCTCAACGATATATGCTTGAGGAAGCAGTGGCCGATGCCGCACTATCGGTGCGTGAATGAAGGCGGCCCTGCGCACGCCAAGCGATTCATCTACGCGGTTCGCGTCAACACATCCGATCGCGGGTGGACGGACGAATGCATCGGGGAGCCGATGCCCAGCGTTAAGAAGGCCAAGGACTCTGCAGCGGTTCTTCTCCTTGAGCTTCTGAAGAAAGTTTATCCTGAAAACTAGTAGTCTGGTTTTCTTATGCTTGATGATGATGAAGGTTTTGTTTGCTTCAGGACTTTTATTTTGTTTATACAATGTGATTGGGTTATTTATTTATTTATTTACTTATTTATCATTGGAAAGAAAAATATTATGTCGAGTCCGGATGTATTTGGATTTCATTTGTACGCAATGTATAACGATTTGTACTTGTACAACCATATTGTACGATTTTCTTTTTTTAATTTCATGTAATATATAATTTCATATTTACCTACTATTTGTTGTAATTTCAAAATTTGAATTCTATAATAATATTTATTTCTCACGAGTGTGTGTTAAATTATGATATTAGTTGGACATTCATTACCACAACAAAATGATATGGGCTTAAGGCTGATCCTTGATGTAATCCAATTAAAATAGGAAAATTCTTTGTCAATCCTCATCCGCTTCAACATTAGTAACAACTACATATCTTTAATGACATGATTATAAGTCATACTATCACTTTTTTTTTTCCAACTCTTCAAAATACTTATCTTAGAACTTTATCAAAAACTTTTTTCTAAATCAACAAAAATCATACGTAGATTCTCCTTACGTTTTATGTACTTCTCCATCAAACCTCTCAATAAATGTATAACTTTCATTGAAGCCTTGTCAGACATAAATCCAACCCGTTTTGACGAAATTTTTGTATCATGTCTAGCCTATGTTCAATCACTCTTTTATGATACATTAACTTGATTCCTCTCTAATTTGCACACTCTTGTGTATCTTTCTTATTTTTAAAGAGGGCCAAAATACTCATTCTTCGCTCATCAGGTATATTTTTAATTTTTAAAATAATATTAAAAATGTTAGTAAGTTAAGAAGTTTCAAGTTCCCTAAACATTCACTCACTTCTATTGGAATACCATTATCTTCTACTGATTTTTCACAATTAATTTCTTTAAAGCTTCAACTTCCATTTTACTAATGCGATGAGAGAAATAAAAAATGTTATTATTAATAATATTGTGATTACTAAAGTCGATCGTATTTTCAAAATTTTCGTTGAAAAGTTTATCAACTTATCTCACTCACATATGTTGAATTTTCTCATCCATGGATTTTTTTTTTTTATTTTCATCCTTAATGTACTTGAACTAAAATTTTATTTTCCTTATCTATTTATTTGACTAGTCTATACGCCATCTTTATTATATAATCTATTATATAGATAACTAAAAATAAAATTTTAAGCATAATAAATTGTTCTCATAAACTCTCTATAGACCACCGTATTTTTTTTTCCAAATTCTCCAAGTCTTTACAATTAAATTAATTTTTATATATTTTTTATATTTTATCTTTTCTTACACACTATTATTCAACAAACAATTATTTTTTTATTTATAAAAGTTTACTTTTTGATTCTCCAAGTACATCTTTTTCAACTTGTTTAATAGCCAGTGTTCATTATTTTTTCCTACATAGCATTAACTTCTTGATGAACATTTTATATTTTAAGACCATGAAGTTTACTCATAAAAAAAAAATTTTATTTATGTTTTTTAAGTGTCTCCTTATTTTATGATAATATTTCAATATATTTTTTATCTTACAACCTTTCAACTTAAAATTCAAAACCAATAATCAATGCTTAGTACTTAAATTTTTTACTTAGAATGATTTTATGATGTTTACAATCTCTGATTTATTCTTCTAATAAGAAAATAATTAATTTATATTTTATTAGATACATTTTTATAAATGTTAATATGTTTATATCTTTTTCTAAAATAAAATATTATCAATAACAAAATTGTAAGCTAAAAAAAAAAATTAATCTAACCCTATGTCTTCATTAGTTACTCCAAAACTTTAGTCATTACGAATATTTTTAAAATCTCTTACAATTCTACCAACATGTCAATTTAAATTTTATCCATTAAAAGTTCTTTCTTCAGTAGGTATGATTTATTTTAATTCTAATAGGTCATTCCATAACTTTTTTTTTAACATATAACTAAATCAACTTAACAAACGAAATCACTTATAACATTAGTATCAACAATAATCTAGTATCAACAATAATCTTTATGACTATAATTTTATCATCAATTCTATTAATTTTAATAATATTATATTTTGGATTCCTATCTATAATTACACATTATTTATAGTAGAACTCCTACTTAAATACTAAAGTTTAAAACTTAAGCAATCAATCTCCTTAGCGATTTCTCAAATCCATTTAGTTTCTTGAATTCATAAGATATTTATCTACCTAGGAATCATAATATTTACTAATTACATTTGTATACGTATGAGAGAACCAACATTATAAGTTCCTATTCTAATATTAGTTTCATGAACTAACTTTTTTGCTTGCATCCATCCAAATGAGGGAGTTATTGCTTATTTAATACTACACTCAGACTCTGGTGTAGCGAACCTTGCACACTTTTCATTATACTCAGGCAATACATCACGTCGATTCTAAGATGCCATATTATTTATACAATGATTTAAGAGAATAATGATCATGATTTTTGGGTAAAATTTTAAGCTGTTTGTTGACTACTAACACAATACTGTATTTTTTCATTCGGGACTTCAGACCCAACAATGTTAGTGTAAAAATATTATTGTCGATCTATTAAATAAAAATATTCTTTTTCTTTTACATTAGTTTCAATTGTAGAAAAATCTTTGGATATAAATTTCCCAATAGTAACTCATGCTAGACCATCCATTATAAGAGTATTGGTAGATGTATATGACACCCTACAATTTCTAAGCTCGATCTAGATTAGTTTGAATGACTCTATTTACTTCAAAAAATATAATAATGAGGATTCTAAAATTGTGATGTAATTATTATCAGTTATAAACTAAATCAACTTAACAAACGAAATCACTTATAACTTTAAAAATATTAATATCAACAATAATATTTATGACTATAATTTTATCATCAATTCTATTAATTTTAATAATATTATATTTTGGATTCCTATCTATAATTACACATTATTTATAGTACAACTCCTACTTAAATACTAAAGTTTAAAACTTAAGCAATGAATCTCCTTAGCAATTTCTCAAATCCATTTAGTTTCTTGAATTCATAAGATATTTATCTACCTACGAATCATAATATTTACTAATTACATTAGTATACGTATGAGAGAACCAATATTCTAAGTTCCTATTCTAATATTAGTTTCATGAACTAACTTTTTTGCTTGCATCCATGCAAATGTGGGAGTTTTTGCTTATTTAATACTACACTCAGACTCTGGTGTAGCGAACCTTGCACACTTTTCATTATACTCAGGCAATACATCACGTCGATTCTAAGATGCCATATTATTTATACAATGATTTAAGAGAATAATGATCATGATTTTTGGGTAAAATTTTAAGCTGTTTGTTGACTACTAACACAATACTGTATTTTTTCATTCGGGACTTCAGACCCAACAATGTTAGTGTAAAAATATTATTGTCGATCTATTAAATAAAAATATTCTTTTTCTTTTACATTAGTTTCAATTGTAGAAAAATCTTTGGATATAAATTTCCCAATAGTAACTCATTCTAGACCATCCATTATAAGAGTATTGGTAGATGTATATGACACCCTACAATTTCTAAGCTCGATCTATATTAGTTTGAATGACTCTATTTACTTAAAAATAATGAGGATTCTAAAATTATGAAGTAATTATTATCAGTTATTTAGTCATGAAGATTATCTTTATGGTCAAAAATGTTTTAGAGAATATTAATGCTCTTGACTCATTAATCTTTTCATTAGAATATAAGCTCTCCCACAAGTGTTTCTTGTAAATTTGGATGCTTCTATGCTTTTTCTATCATAGTCTCCTAAAAAAGCACTTCCCATAAAAATTAGAGGCATTTACATACATACCACACAATTCTTATGTATTTACATATCTAAAGCCCAAACTTTCATATTTAGAATCATAACACTCAAATCCTTAATATCACATCAAATACACCAATGTTTCCAACTTTTATATGTGAAATACAACTTTTCATGCATAGATTTAAGACCATCGTGTTATAAAAGTAAATTTCAAATATTAAGTGGTAGATATGTGAACATACAAGAGTTATGTAGTATCTATGTAAATCCCCCTAAAAGTTAATTATCAAAATAACATAATGATTTACTTATTAATATTGCTCCTAACCTAAGTGCTCCTACTATTAAGATGAGAATTTTCTTATTGATGGTAATACTTCCCATTCTATACTTGGTAGAGAACACCATATTCACATTTATTTAATTTTTTATCACTACTTATAAATTCTTTTCACTGAATGTATGAAGATCTCAGATGGATAAAAAATTCATATATGATAATATTGTGTCGTACTATTTTCCTCCTAATAATGGACGAGTCGCTGAAACAACTATCAACAGTAGATGATTGATTTATATGAAAAGAGATGTTAGAAAGAGACTGGTTTAAGATAAACAAGAGTCTTTGTGGCTTGATCCAAAATTTCTTATCTTAGGAAATCAAATATGGGGTAATGACGGAGATTTCTATAGAAAAATTATGGAGATTACTGGAAAACAAATATTTCATAAAGAGCATGGAGAATCATCTTTATATGAAGTGTTGAATTTAAAAGTATTAAATGAGACGTAGATGTTGCTATTGATGAATACTTGAATGATTTTATAAAGCTTTTGGAATATCTGTTGAATCTAGATGAGAATGCTGGAGATAAAGACAAGACACTACTTTTGCTGAATTTGCCCTCGATTGAGAATGAAATCTTTATGATGACACACATTCAGAAGAATGACGTATTTAATTGTGATGAGACGACTATGACGCTGAAACATGATTTTTGTTGAAGGGACAAGAATTTTGCAAAGATGAAGTTGGCCGCGATACTTACACTTCAACATGATAGATATGAGAAGAAGAAAAATTGGTTAAAGAAGGGTGACAGTGACGATACTTCTCAAATGCGAGACAAGTCTTGTGGGTGTAATCTTATAAAAAATTAATGTGCTTTATGTTTAAAGATTGTTGATTGAAATAAAGATTATCTTAAGTTGAATGAGAAGGGAAAAAAAATTCTTTTAGGCAAAAGCTAATCTTATTGTGCAGAGGTATGACTAAGCATATTTTGATGTATCGTTAACCACAATTTCTCATAGCTTGTTTATAGATGATTCGTGCTATATTTTGGACATATGTGCTACCTAGCATATTTATCCCCATCGAGAGTGGTTTTATATGTACTTGTAGCTTGATAGCGGTGTGATGACTATGAGCAAAAATCAAGCTTGTCGTAATGATGGGGTAGGGATGATACTGTGAGGGAGCTGATTGATGTTTGACATATTCTAGATATCTAAAAGAATTTACGATTAGTTGGGGCCATATATGCTAAGGATAACAAGATAGTTATTGAGAAAGGAGTTTTGAGGATATGTTACGAAGCACTAATTTTTATGAGGGGAGTTCACTATCACAACTTTTACTATCTTCATTGTAGTACAATGACTGGAACTGCTGTTATTGTTGATGATTCTTCTAATGCCACTACATTATGACATATGAGACTATCTATTGCTTGAGAGGCTTCACTTCAAGCTTGGGTGAAGCAATGATTGACCAAAGGAGCGAGCACTTATATGTTTGACTTCTATGAATATTATGTATTTAAAAAAAATGATATGTGTATGTTTTGGTACTTTCATTCACAATACAAATAAAATTTTTGAGTATGTTTACAGAGATGTTTGTGACTTGACAAAGATGACATCATTTGTTGGGGGGAGATACTTTATCTCTTTTATTGATGATTACTTCAAATATATTTAAGCATACACCATGAAGCACACGAGCGATGTGCTAGAGATTTTCATGAATTAGAAGATGCAAATTGAGAATCAAGCTAATAAAAAGATACAATGTATATGATTAGATAATGAGGCTTAATATTTGGATAAGACATCACTTACTATTTGAGAGACACCAAAATAGGAGGGATGGTAGAGAGGATGGACAAATCATTGGTGAAGACAGTTTGGTGTATTTTATCCAATGCTAGCTTAAATAGAGTCTATTGGGTCGAGGCCATAAACTACGCTTGTCACTTGGTGAACTATCTGTATTTTATAGATATTGGAAAGAAGATCCTAAAATAGATGTGGTCGGTTAATCTTGCTCAAGATTATGAGCACATGAGGGGTTTTGAGTGTCCATTTTAGTAGAATGATAAACTAAAATCATGAGAAAATAAAGCCATCTTTATTAGCTTCAAACTTGGAGTTAAGGGTTTCAAACCTTATGATCAGGTAGAGAAGAATATTTTCATTAGTGAGAATGTTATATTTGATAAGTTAAGCATGTTGAAGCCTCATAACTCAAAGTATATGGGGACTACATATATACAACATAATTTGAGTTTGATGCAAATCCATTTGTTCCATAAAGTTCATCCACTCCAACTTAGGTAATTAATTTAATCGCAGCTCAGGAGGTACCTATTAACAATGCTCACGAAGAGATTGACGAAGATATTGTTGAGGATGATGTCTCTACCAAGACATCTATTACTAAGAGCAAGAACAGATACAAAAATATCCCAAAAATAGCTTGGTTGAGGGATCACCTTACATTTACACTTTTGATCAATAAAACTAAAACTTCTTGTCACTATAAGGAAGCAATAGTAAGTCCAGATAATTCTTTAGAGAGAGGGATTAGATGATGAGATGAATTCTCTTCAAAATAATGATGCAAAAAAGTTGGTGCAGCTTCGTTCAAGAAGGCAAGCCATTGGATGCAAATAGGTGTGTGCAAAGAAGAAAGAATCTCATGGATCTGAAGTGCATTATAAGGTCTGGTTAGTGACAAAAGGCTTTACATAATAAGAAGGGATTTACTATGATGAGACAAGAGTACATGATGAGTAAATCCCTTCTCATTATAAATCCAATAGTTTGATATTCCTGACCATGAATCTAGTTTATCATGTCCGTATCTTGCACATTGATGTGAGGCATCATTTTGTTCGGGAATTGATTGATGATGACAATGTTCTATTGAAAAAGGTAGATTTGAAGGAGAATATAGTGGACGTACTCACAAAGGTACCAACAATTTAGAAATTAGCATATTATAGAAGTTTGGTGAGCAACCGAGCTTATGATTGATTGCCTATCTGAGCATTTTGAATAACTAAACGAGTCTTCATCCCTTCGAGAGTAGGGGTACATGGGCAACCATTTTAGTGTATTCATTTGATATTGGAGCTCTTTTGGTCATCTTTCCCTTTTCTGGAGATGAGAGATGAGGTGGAGATTATTATGTATATCAGAATGAGTGTATGTTGGGAAGACTAATATTATGTAACATAATTAGAGGCGATCTAATCTCATGATCTATTATATATTAGGAAGTGTTGCGTCCCAAGAGATTCATGGCAATAGAGTGATATTTTAATATTTTAGCATAACACGAAGATCAAATACACACATAGATAATTGAAAAGTAGGAGAAGAAGACATCAATTTTTATTTACATGAAAAAATTCTGGAAAGTGGAAAAACCACGGGGTCTATTGCAATCAAAGTAATTTACTATGTGATTGTAAGTACATATGCCCTCTCTTTTCATGAATTAAAGAAGGTGAAATTACAAAATTGATAATCATAAATCTACAATAATTGTTCAACAATAATAATCACAACTAAGCTGCAACATATGTAGTTCTCTGCTATAATATCAATAGTTAGCCATTAAAACCTCAGTTGGTTGTTACAAAAGTAGTAGTTGGCCTTAAATGCTGTAGTTGGTAGCCTAATAACGATAGTTGGCCATAAAGGATGTATGCAATGACTATAATAGTGATAGATGGCCATAAAACCTATATTTGGAACCTAAATAATGTTAATCGACCACATCCATAGTCAGTGATTGCAATAACATTAGTTGACCACAAATGTCGTATATGGAAGTTGTAGTAGTAACTGGACACATAGGCTATAGTTGATAATTACAATAACGTCAGTTGGCCACATAGGCAACAATAGGAAATTGTAGTAGTAACTGACACATATGTCATAGTTAATTGCTGCAACAGAGTTAGTTAGCCATAGAGGCCGTAGTGGAAAACTACAATAGTAACTGACCACATGGGTCGTAGTTGGTCACATAGGTCATATTTGGAAGCTGCAGTAGTAGGTAGCCACATAGGTCATAATTGTCACATTGATCGTAGTTGGTGCTACATTGGTTGGTGGTTGCAACTTTTCTTTTGGATATACTATTTTACACAAGAGACAACACTTGTTAGTATACAATGTATAAACAACTTCAAAGGTCTGAAGAATATCACTATATTATGCATACTACGACTATAAGTAGTTGTCACAAAGAGTTCTCATCAGATCTTCCATATAACATTATTCATTTACACCATATTTGAAATATGTCATGATAATATGTTTAGGATAAGTCGTTAGCTAGCTACGTTTGCCAATAACATTGAGCAGGGGCGGCTGACGATGGTGACGACAGTCGATGGAACGTGGTTTGTGGCTATAAAGGCCGAAAGTTATCACCAAGACTTTAATGTTGTATTATTCATTACAATATTTTTGGGATAAATTGAAGTTCATTTGACCATTCAATTGATGATCTGAAGCATCCAAATATACATTAATAGCTTGATCTAGACTTGATTGGACTCAAATTGAACCAATTTTACTTTCATCGGGTTCACCATGCCGAGATAATTAGTTTGACTATAAACTTGTTGAAATCGGCGCTCTGGATGATGATCTTTAATTCAAACATAAAAAAATGCTTTGTAATTCATGCAAGAAGATAAAAACTTTATGATGACTTATTTGTAAGCTTGATATTAGGTAATATAATTAGAGAAGATCTAATTACATGATTCTCTATTTTAGAAATATTCCTAATTTATATTACCAAATCCTCTTTTATTTAGAGAAGGGATTAGAGTTTTTTTTGTGTGTACTGCTGTAACCCTATTTCGACGTGTGTTCCCTCCATTCTCACTAGTTGATAGTGAAATAACCCCTCCTTTTGGACATAAGGCAACTTTCTGCTGAGCTACATAAATTACACCGTGTTTGATTATTTGCTCGTTGTGTGCTTTTGTTTTAGACATAATTTCACACAACAATTCATACATAATACCTAAATTTTACTTTTTATATTTATACCACTAAAATATTTCATATCACATTAAAAAAAAAAATCATTGCTTTAAGTTCTAAAAGGTAGCATATAAGTAAAAATTGTAGTTATAGTCATCTTTTCATGAGACTTAAAATTCATAGAAAACTATTAAGTAGAATTGTGATGTGGTTTATTACAAAAGCTAATTATTTATAATCATTTTTTAAAATATTGTTATTAAAAACTATATTATTGCTCTTTGTTTCCATTAAAAGTATGGATAAATTTCAGAGTTACTCTCCTTTATAACTAAAATACAATTCTAATCATAATTAAAAATGTCATTAAGTTTAAATTGTAATGATTTTCTTAAATAAACTATAATTACAGTTTTGTTCGCTGTAATTTTTGCAGACTCCAACTGCAGCCTATCAGCAGTTGGTTCAGTAACAGGGCAGCTTTTACATGCATGCATATGGCTTCCATGCAGGATTCCACTGGAAATTTAAAGGCAGCTGAGATATCTTTCTGCCACAGTGCAGGCGCAGTAGTCGTAACCATGACATAACAGTCATGTGCGTAGGCAATTATTTTAGCTGTCAAACGGCTGAGGCGTTTGTTAAGCCTTTGCAGGTGCGCACACATGTATGTTAGATTCTGATTTATTGGTAAATTTTTTAATTATAAATATATTAAAATAATAATAAAAAAAATACACAATGCATTAAAGAAAGAATTGGAGTAGGGAGGGCCTTGAGCTAAAAAATATTAAAGGAATATGGGAAAAAAAAATTATTAGCTTGTTTTTGACCGTTTGAGATTCTCTTTGCATGTAAGGGTCTCTCCTATTTATAGGAAGGGTGGCTTATAGATTACTTTATGATAGGATTGGATAGCACGAATCTTGAAGAAAAGTGAAGAAACACGATAAATAGAAGGGGCCCACAATCAAAGTATACAAAGTCCTAGTCAAACATTGATTTACTTTATTGGAGTAAAAATTAATGCCAAGTCAAGAGAGAAGCATCCCAAGGCTCTAATAAGTCTCTTTTCAGTAAGCGGGCATACCACCATAACAGGCCAAACGATGGGCAACCACAAATTGAGCCGAACGAAAAATATCTGTACACCAAGCCGAAAGAAGAACATGTCTACGTGAGGCCGAACGAAAGACAACTTACCACCAAACGGACAAGTGAGGCGAGCCAAAGATTGAGGCAAAGTCACGGATGAACTCGATCTAGGGGGTCTTCACATCATCCTCACGTGATTTGGCCCATCACCACTGAACGAATGAACGTGTGCTGATGACTAAAAGTCATCATGATCAACCGACAAAGTTGTTATTAATATATTTAAATGTATTATACAAATGACCTTAGCACCACTACACTTCTTTGTGTAGAAGAGTGTCTTAAATGTAATTATTTTCTTTGGGTGTCTCTAGTACCTATAAATAGGGATCGTTTCATAAAGAAAACATTTGAATGGTCTTATTTTCACTGTTAATCTCTTCTCTCTCTCCTACTCTATTTTCTTTACATGCTCTATCCCTCGAGTGTGATTCCTTGAACATTTTTGGATTCAACATCCTAAAATGTATGATGGGCATGGAATCATGCCTCCAACAAGAAGAGGAGTGCAACATAGGGAAAGGGCTGCAACTCGATAAGAAATGTGGAACCAAAGAATGGATGTAGATTGTACAAGGGAGATCGTGCGACAAGTGATGGAGATGAAAGAAAAGCTGATGTCAGAGATGATAGAGCAAATGACGGGCGCTTTTCAAGAAGCATTCGCCAGAGGTAGCCAAAAACCACAGAGTCAGAACCCACCAGAATATAACCATCAAGAACCCGATCCCAAAGAGGAATCAACACCCAACAACTGATGAGATGGACCGACGCCTAATGGTCAAAGATCTCAACCGATAGAGGATATGGTGAAAGATTCCCATTACCAAGACAATGCCAAGTTAGTCACAGTAGAAAGACACCAAACCATGTGAACCATAGATATTCGTCAGGATGAAAATGCCTTTTCCCGACAAATCTCTGAGGCTGAACCCCTAGAGAAGTTAATTGCACCCAACTTTGTTTAGAATAAAGGTTTCACCGACCCAACCGACCATGAAGCTACTTTCGACTTGGCAGTTGGTATACTGCAAATCATTGAGGCATTCAAGCGTTGTTTGTTTCTTACCACACTAAGGGGGTCGGTGCTTAGGTGGTTCAATGCCCTCCTGGCATGAGTCATCCCCTCTTTCTTTCTGTTCTAAAGTCAGTTCGTGGCCAACTTTGTCAGTGCACAAAAATCACAGAAGAAATCACAAGCTCTCTTGCAGATCAAGCAAAACCCCTCGTACATAACAAGGTTGCAGTGGGAAATGCTAGAAATTTAGAACCTATAACTCCTGATCACGCAGACAACCCTGATGCAGGGAGTAAAAAGCTTACATTTAAAATATGTGCTGGGCCTATGCTAGCCGAAATCAATGGCCGAGTTACTGAAAATGGCCAACCACCATATCACCGTAGAGTAATATGTCCTCAACGACTCAGAAGAAGCCTGGAAAGCAACCATTGATTCTTAGTTACAGATGAGAGCCGTTGAACTCATTTTTGGTCATACAAGACTTACACTGACATCACCGTTTGATCTGACATAGCAAGATTGGTCAAAAGGGATGCGTTGTTAGGCTTAGTCTACGTGTGACCATGCCCCAAAGTACCTTAGTGTGGTCATGCCAGGCTTGGGCTTGACCATACCCAGTCAAAGCGTCTTCACATGTCAGCAATCCGTGGCCTTCGTCCACAAATCAGGCCACAAATTGTCACACCGTTTTGCCAGTTGTGATTTGTGGCTCATTATTCATCCGATGGATCTCCACTGTCAACCCGCCACCTAATCGTATGGCTCTGAAGTACTCAACCACCGCTTCTGGAGCCTATAAATAGGCAGCTCAGTGAAGGGGAAAAACACACTCAAACACTCGAACTCCCTGACATTTACTCTAACACTCACTTAATCGAACCTAAACCCTAAACCTAACCTAAACTAGGTCCAATTAAAACCCTAATCCCGAGCCTAACCTAATCAAATCTAAACCCTAGACCTAACCCAATCCAGCTCTAACCTTAGGCCTCACCTAACCGAGTCTAATCCAAATACTAACCTAAACCCTAGACTTGACCCAACTCAGGTCTAATCCAAATCATAACCTAAACCCTAGACTTGACCCAACTCAGGTCTAATCCAAATCATAACATAAACCCTAGACCTGAACTAACCTTGGCCTAATCTAAGCCCTAATCCAAGCCCTAACCTAAACCCTAAATATGACCTAATCTAGGTCTAACCCAAATCATTACCTAAACCCTAACCTAAAACCTAATCTTAACACTGCACCTAACCCAACTCAGGTCTAGCTAAAACTTTAATACTAGACCTAACCCAACTCAGATGTAGCTCAAACTCAAACACTAGACCTAACCCATTTAAGGTCTAGCTAAAACCTTAACCAAACCCTAACCCAAGTCTGACCCAAATCAAACCTGACCTAAAACCTAACCTAACTCAAGTCTAACCCAACCTAGGACCGACCCAAAACCTAACCTAACCCAAGATTGACCCAACCCAGACTTGACCAAAAACCTAACTCAGGTCTGACCCAACCCAGACCTGACCCAAACTTAAGCTAACCTAGGGCAACCCAACTTAACTCAGGTCACACCCAATTCAAACCTAAGATGAACCCGGTCAAGCTAACTTAACACGGGCAAACTCAAAACAAACCTAAGCTAACCCGGGGCAACCTAACAAAACCCGGGTCAAAGCCAATTCAAACTTAAGCTAACCCATGCAACCTAGCTTATCCTGGTTCAAACCCAAACTAAAATTAAAGCTAATTCGGGTCAACCCAACTTAATACAGGTAAAACCAAATTCAAACCTAAGCTAATCCAAGTCAACTCAGCTTAATCTGGGCCAAACTAAAACCAAACCTAAGCCAACACGGGTCAATCAGACTTAACCTGGGCCAATCTAAATTAAATTGAGCTAGCCTAGGTCTAACCCAGACCCAAGTTAGCTAACCCATATCATACCTTGGCTCAATTTTGAGCTACCATAAGCTAGAAGGTTTAGCTTACCTCAGCTTGACCTTAACCCAAGCCTAATCCTAGGCTAAAATACATGTTATTTCGTGTTCTATATGTTATTTCACTTTTCATCTCATATATTATCTCATGTTCTGCATGTTATCTTATGTTTTAAATGTTATTTCAAGTTTTATTTCATGTTTTAAAATAAAAATAATAATAATAAAATTTAAAATAAAAATAAGGATGAGAACTTCTCAATTTTCTCCATACATATCAAGATTCAAATAAATAAATAAAAAAACTCAAAATATAGAAAATCCCTGATTTCTCAATATGACTAACAAAACCTATGAATCAAAACTTTTGTTTTTATGAAAATAACACTCATGATAAAAGTAAAATGTAGGTATTCAGTGGAGAATCTTGATATTTTGCCAAGAGTTATAAAAACATTTAAAATAAATTATGTTAATTTTAAATATAGTAAAATTTGAGTTGTAAAGCATATAATTGCCCAGTAATATACTTAAATTTCTATGCGCTGTGGGCTTGTGATACCTAACATAGCAGGCCAAAGCTGGCAGCATGCAGGAGCCTGCTGGGTGCTTCCATCTCCTAATTTGTCTCCTCCTTAAAAGCCAACTATTAATGCATGCTGTACGTGATGCTTACTTTTTGCAATCTTGAGCCAAATGCAACAGAAAAACAATCACTTTCGTATTAGCTACAGCTCGCCATGAATTTTTAAATTTACTCTTGCTTTTGCTCTCTCTGTATCTCAATTTTTATATTCTGAGGTTCTGCAACGACTGCGCCAATTCCAGTGGTTCTTTCTACTCCAATATCAGTTGTGGAGTGTACAAAATAGTTGAGAAAGAAGGGATGTGTGAGACATTGTGGAAAGTAAATTCATACAATTTACAAATAATAGAACTCAGTGGGATTTATGTGATTTGAGACAATTCCGGCTATGTTCATGAGGACTGATTATTCTAGTATCAATAGGTGGGGAGATATAAAAACATCGGCTAAGTTGGGGTCACAACTCTAACAAACCTACTATACTAGACAGCAAAAAAGGAATTTCTACTTTCCACTCTCCTTGCCATCCACTAAAGGGATTTGGATTACCTTACCTTCTAGAATACTCCGAGTTTTTCCTACATATATACATATTCCTGTAATAGCTTTTGCTCTGTTCGACATGCCGCCACCTACCTAGGCTAACCGGGCATGGCAGAAATTCCTATCCCCTCCTCCCTCAAGTTTCTCATGTCCAACATCAAATCCATTGCCAATTTTCAACTCACCATTGAAAATTACCGAACCTAAAAACCCCAAATCTACAAACTCTTCAGAGCGAATGGTTTCGAGAGCATCCTCGATGGCACCCTAATCTGTGTCCTCCATCTCAAACCAACACACCAGCCAGCTAGCCCAACTCCAACCCCCACTTCCTACGCTGACAACTCATCGATCAGAACCTCTCGACTGCCATCTACTCCATCATACACCCCACCATCTTGCCCTATATTCTCAACCTCAAATGCTCCAAGGAAATATGTCAAACCCTTCAAAATCGGTTGCAGTCCATCAATCCTGGGTCATCCAAATCTGAAATGAGCTTCAGCACATTTCCATAAAAAAACCAAACTATGTCCCAAAATCTTTTGGCCATTAAATCCTTCATCGAAAACATAGTGGATATCAGAGGTCATATTGACCATGAGGAAATCATTCTCCTTATCTTTAATGGCCTACCCTCCCCCTACCAATCCTTTAAAACAACCATCTATACAAGATCAAAATTGAACGTGTTGGATGACTATATACAAGATCAAAATTGAACGTGCTGGATGACTATATTCCATACTCTGCAGCGAAGAGATTAACATCTCGATCGAACAAGAAAAATAAACCAATGCTACTTCCATTGCTTTGTTTATTACTTGTACCAGGGGTTACGATCGACTCCTCTTCAATCCTAGGGGAGGTTGCAAATTCCATACTCTGCAGCGAAGAGATTAACATCTCGACCGAACAAGAAAAATAAACCAACGCTACTTCCTTTGCTTTGTTTATTACTTGTACCAGGGGTTGCGATTGACTCCTCTTCAATCCTAGAGGAGGTTGCAATGTCAGACCTATCTCTGATCGCCCAACTTATCAAATCTACAGTAAAATCGGACACATCGCATGATAATGTTGGCATCGATCCAATTTCAAATCCTACCCCTCAAAAAAATCTGATACAACTTTAATGAACTCCACCGAACCCAGTTCATATGAATGGTTCCATGACTCCATTGCAACCATTTACCTAACCTCCAACTACAATCATCTACAACATGCCAAACCATACACATGAGCAGATTCAATAATCATTGGTGATGACTCCAACCTCCTAATAACCCACACTGGTCAAGGCATTCTACCTACACCTTAACGTAAGCTCTACCTCCATAAACTCTCTCACTTTCCCTTCCTATCACAAAATCTCTTTTCTATTCACAAATTAGTTTCTAACAATAATTGTGACATTTCTTTTACCAAATCTAGTTTTATTATCAAGGATCGAAGAACAAACCAAATCCTCCTCCGAGGCCCTAGCTAGGAGAGTCTCTACTCTATATCTGCTTTGACTGCCAACCACTCAACTCCTACATCTATCCAACTTTGGCATCGAAGGCTTGGACCCTATTTAAAAATACTACTGCTATATCTAGTCACCTTTCTTCTTTTTTCTGTAATTAATGTAACTCTTCCAAGTGTCATCAACAGGCATTTAATATTTTAGTTTTTGAGTCTAAATGCTACTTTGAATTTGTTCTCTCTGATGTTTGGGGTCATGCAGTAGCCCCTTCAATACAAGGATATAAATATTACCTTCTCATTGCTGATGATTTTTCTAATCTTACATGGGTGTTCCCTATGTTTCAAAAATTTGAGACAACTACTAAATTCATAACATTCCATAAAATGGTTCAAACACAGTTCAATACAAATATCAAAGTACTCAGGTCTGACGACAGTGGTAAATATAAATCTCATACCTTACACCCCTATCCACCTCCTTTAGAACAATTCAACAATTCAATTGCCCTTACAAACCCCAACAAAATAGGGTAGCTGAGTATAAGCATCACCACCAAATCGAAACAACCAGTACTCTCCTCCTCACCTCCTATATACCCTGTATATTCTAGACAATAGCCATGTTAATGGCCACCTACCTTATCAACCGCATGTTGTTCAAGGCCACAAAACTCAAACCTCCATACAAGCTCCTCCATCACACACCACTGACATCCACCCTCCCCATGATAACTCACTCATAAAACCAACCACTTACAACAACAATAACAACAAGCCTTAATCACACTTAGTGGGGTCGGCCACATGAATTCTTTTTCTTCATTGTATCCTATTGATTGTCATATTTTCATTTAATTCTAATAAATTAAGATTATTTTTTATAAAATTTACTCAAGTCTTTATAGGTCTATCTCTGCCTTTCGTAAGATAATTTAAATCTAAAGCATCTACTCTCCAAAACGAATCATTAGATGGTCAAAATTTAATGTAACCAAACCATCTAAGATGACTCTCTGTTATTTTGTCCACCACAGAAGCTACACTGACCTTATCACACATATGTTCATTTTGAATTTTTTCTCTAAGTGCAAAGCCACTAATCCACCTAAGGATTCTCATGTCAACAACACTTAACTTAATTTTATGCTTCTCTTTTAAAGGCCAATATTCAACGCCATAGAGCATTGCTACTCTCACCATCATCTTATAATATTTTCCTTTCAGTCTAAGTTATGCTTCTCTATCGCACAATAGTCTTGAAGCATTCCTCCACTTCAACCAACCAACTTGAATTCTACTAATAACATGCCTATCAATATCATCATCACTTTGAACAATAGACCTGAGATGTCTGACTAGGGGGCATGGGGGCCACAAAGCATGCCAATGGAGCCCTCCCACATACAGAGTACAAGAGGAGGTTGGTAACTTATTTTTGGCATTAAATTTTCTTTTACATTAAATGTATCCTAACTATTCCATTACACTCATAGATACTGGAGAAAGGATGGAAGCCAAGAGAGTTACACAAGTGCACCGATAGACGATAGTTAGATCAGTCCTGAGTGGATAGCTAATTGTAGATGACCCAAATAATTCACAAGACTAATAAGTATAAAATTAAAATAAATATCAAAGTTTAATTAGTCTCTCACTTTAATTAATCATATAATTTGTAGGAGGCCTTCTTGAGGCTCAAGGAGAGCTGATCTCAACAATCGACTTGTGGTTAAGGCACATTTCACGATCCTTCTGAGTACGAACTTTTGAGAGAGGTTGTTGGCGGGAACAAGATGGGCAAGGTCTACAGGTTAGGGTCCTAGTCACCAACCTATGATGTTTGTCTGGCCTCTAATACATTCAGTGCATCCACTTCCTCTTCATAGAAGGAGGAGATGAGTCGCTAGGTTACTGCTGAGGATGCTGCCCAGATAGCCGCTTTGAGATTAGACATGAGGGTAGAGATCGAAGCGGTGTTACGTTCTGAAGTATAGAAAGAGAAGATGACAGTGCAAGAAGAAGGCATGATGATGAGGAGGGTGAGTAGGGATTGTATTGAACAATTTATTATTAGTGAACATTAGTTTTTTTGTACAGTTATATATTTCATTTGTTTTAATTCAACTGTTTTTCTTTTATTTCTATATATGATTTATGCGTTAATTAGTTTTGTTACTGTGTTGTGTTGTGTTTTAATTGTTCTATTTCAATTGCAGGTGTGTAGATTGTAACATTGAAAGAGGGCTTTATATTTTTTTTCTGATGTTATAGGTTTTTGACAGCTTATCAACATTTTATCACACAAGCGATGATTTTCTGACGGTCTATTGAACAAGCTACATCTAGGCAAAGTACTGCACTTTTGCTAAATACATTAACGTTGGAAAATTCATGCGATTAACTGACAGTTTTAAAACAGTTTACTGACAGAATCGCGACACTTTTCCGATGTAACTGCAACACTTTTCTTACAAACTTTTTCATCGGTTATATAATAAACGGTCAAGCTACTAATAAACATGGCATATCTTTGGATCTAAAGCGACGGTTATGGTGGATCAATTAATGTAAACCACCTTTAAATTTGTCAGCAATTTAATTACTGACAAACATTTTTGCTACGTCAACTTTGTCGTACCTGAACAGTGTGGTAAATATATTATCTATAGTTTATCTGTTATTACCGACAATATTTGACCGTCAGTAATAAACTAAATTCATGCAGTGCTTGTAATTATTCATTTTATTTCCAACAATG
>NW_018164646.1:437381-439114 GCF_001263595.1 Phalaenopsis equestris
AGTGCTTGTAATTATTCATTTTATTTCCAACAATGTATTGTGAGTTCTAGAACACTTTGATAGAGCTTTCCATAGAAAGTCTTCGATAAGAATTTACTAATATAAATTTTGGTGGAGCTATTAATTATGTACAATAACTATGGTGGAGCTATTCATATTATACTAAAATATCAGAAGGGGTATAATAACTATGCATATGTGTATCTATCATGTACAAAAATAAGATCCGTCATTTATAAGTATAGAGGAAAGCACTCTATGGTCATCTACATGCATCAAAAGAAAACCTTCATGAAGGACCAGCTTGGCACAAAAATGAGACGTTTTCGTGGGGGAGCGAAAGCTGTGGAGGCGCCCGAGTAAGTGACATCGAATCTAAACAAATCTGATATCTTTTTCTTTCCACCATAATAATGTGATATCAGCTAGCTTTTACTACATATTAGTTTCTCTGATGCATTTACACCAGTTTTTCTAACCATGGAGTTAAAAATTACTATTTTGGCTGCTGGAGAATTAGAAAAATGGCATTTTTTTTTGTTATATTAGATTGCTGAATTTCATGTTAGAGGTCTATACAAACGTTGCGGCATGAAATCGATATTCAATTATTTGATTTTGACATGTTAAATTATATATATATATGCTGTGAAATTCTCAGTCTGAAAAGTAGGGCTAAGGTATCCATGCACAGTTCTCTTCTACAGTGTGTCTGTCGACCGACTTTTCATAGCTAGGCCAGTTGACAGAGACATCTAATTACGTCAATAATTTTAGCAGCATCCTCCACCATTAATTTCCCAGCAAGTCTCCTTCTAAGCGTGCCTTGTTAGATGGCCCTCAGCTCTCATTCATGAAGCAATATCTTCAATACAAATATTTTAAGAAAAATTAATTTGTGGAAAGTTTAATAAATTCTTATTCAATATTCTTTTTTTTAAATTTTTTATTATCAAACTTAAATTTTCTAAAAATGCTTTAAAATATTTCTTTTGAGTTTTTTAATCAGATGATTCTAAGAAAAATAATTTAAGGAAAAAACATCATTTTGCTAATTTAGATGAACAAGAGGGGAATGTTTGTGCCTCATGCTGTAATAATGGGAGAAAGTAGAAGTTGGCTAGTTGGTCTAATGGCTATGCCAAGTTTTGGCCGGATTCAGGGTCTAAAAGGGCTTATTCTAGCATTTTGGGAAGGCCTCTAACGCCATAGAGTTCTCTGCCTTGTAAATTTCTTCAAACTTTGATGTTCAACAAGGAGGAAATATAATATTTCACTAAGAACTTGTAGATTGAGCATGAGGCTATATGAAATCTTTATTTTAGAAAATTTATAAATTAAATTTAAGAACATTCAAATTCTAATTTCAATAAATTTATGATTGAAGTGAATGTCTTAATGAGATGAATTCAACAGCATCAAAGGCATCCTGATTTGAGTTAAATAAATTCAAATCAAGCAATTGAAGCAAATGAAAAATTTTGTAACATTGATTGAAGGATCAAACAATTTTCAATTTTACATGCATACAACCAAATTAAATGTCATAATGAGAGAAATTTAATGAGCTTAAGGTTATTCACTTTTGGGGTTATTAAAATATTTAAATGCTAAACAAAATAGTCTGAGATTGATGGAATTGATGCGGGTGTGTGGGAGAGTGTGAGGTTTACTTGAGTTAGCGTTTCAAGTAAGGTAGATATGGGTTGGGGTTGGGGAAGGGGAGTGAGAGC
>NW_018164646.1:439214-439885 GCF_001263595.1 Phalaenopsis equestris
AGCTAAATATATTTGATTTTCACTATGTATTTCTTTCACATTAAGGAAATCCGAAAATCTGAAAATGTGAAAAAAATCTTGGAAGAAATTCACGGATCTTAATGTTGAACTCTTTGAATTACCATTGGAAGCCATTATTTACATATTAGAAGTAATTTTTGGAAAATTTCTTTGATTTGATTAGATTAAAAATGGCTCCACATCAAAAGAGAAGAGTTGAGTTCGACGATTCACGCTTCGTCAATGTGATGGCTCAAACTCGATTCACTTCGATACTTCAAGGAAAAAAATGTATTCAAGATTGAGTTTTTGAGAGTCCGGGAGGAGAAATTGTATAGGTTATTACCGAGCGGAAATGTGAAAACTTTTGTTACACCACCAATAAAGCCGATGCAAATGTGGTGAAGGAGTTCTACGCCAATGTGATTTATGCTAAAGATAGAATCGTGCAAGTGCGTAGACTTCCTGTGGAATTTACCGCCGCCCGCATTAACACTTTTTATGAAGTCCCAGATTCTTACATCTGCTACTATGAATCATTTAGTACAATGGAAGACCCCCTCAATAATGTGATTAACTTTCTCACTGATGGGAAAGGAACATGGAAGATAAAGCAGCGAGAACGGGTAAATTTTTCTGCTTCCATGCTGAATGCCACCTCTAAGGTGTGA
>NW_018164646.1:442307-442939 GCF_001263595.1 Phalaenopsis equestris
GCCGACGGCGGGATCGACGGTTATGTGACATGTACAATGGATAAGGCCGGATTTTGGAGGGGTGCATAAGCAACTCTTGGGAAAACTCATTCACGTCTTTAAAGAGAACATTTTGGCCGAAAATTGTAAGCTTTTGGAAGATATAAGAAGAGAGACTTTTGGATTCCTGAAGGTTAGAAAGGACCCATTAGTGCGTAGAAAGCTTGCTAGAGCGTATAACTGTGAGGAATACTTCAAGAAATTGTAAGAGTGGAGGGAAAGTGAGAGATTTCTTCCTCCTTGCTACTTCGAAGAGGAATTCTGTGTGCTGTAAAGAAAGGAAGAGATTCAGAGGAACTTCGAGGAGTGTTCTTGGAGAGAATTTAGAGATAAGTTATTTACTTATTATAGTTTGTATGACATTGATTTTTTTATATGAATTTTGAGTTTTGTTGTGTTTTCCCCATGAGTTCTGAGTAATTTTCTCTATCTTTTTCGTTGTCTCGAGATTTGTGAAATGGTGATTTGAATTGGTGAAGCCGTGAAAATGTTTAAGAAATTGTGATGATATTTTCACTTCAATCTTAATTTAATTTCAATCTGGCCAATTAATTTGTTAAAATATGTTGATTTTTACGACTAAAGTGAAGATT
>NW_018164646.1:443102-472965 GCF_001263595.1 Phalaenopsis equestris
TTCTTTATGTCTAGACCAAAGGGTAAAGAATAGGTATGCTCCTATTTGACACAATATAAATTGAACTAATTCATTTTATCCATTCACTATAATTTCTTGGCAAGGAGAAGGATGTTTTCTTATATATTGAATATCACAATTAAACGTTATTTTCTATAATTAGTTATTATCCAAATTATCTACTTATTTCAATTGCCTATTAGTGACAGATAAGCAACTTGAACGTCATTGTAGTTGAAGTATTACTTTTTATTAAATCTTTGTCCGTAGTATTTTATTTCTCCCTGTGAGATCGATATCTAGGACTCCATTAGAGCCCTATATTACTTGAGCGATACGTATACTTGCGTTGACAAATTCTACTTTAACATTATTGAATATTATATCTATACATCTTTATTAAATCAAACATATTATATAAAGTTGCAGTCAAGTTTTTGGCATCGTTGTTGGAATTTAAATCTTCTAGTAGCGTCATCAAATTCATGTAATTGTTGATTTACAAAAAAGGTCGGTCAATAGGGTTGGAGTAGCTACAGTTGCAGGCAATATAAGAAAGAGACATCATGAAGTCTAAATAAACTGAGAATAACTTTTTCTTAATATAAAACAACAATTACTACTCGAAATATTCAAATTTCATTAGAGCCGACAACAGTTAAGCTCGAAATCAGAATGTTAACAACCCATTGATGCTATTACGGTTATCAATGATAGATAATCGGCTAACATTTATCAATATTTTATCTCTAATTTTCTTTGTCACCATAGCTACACTAACTCATTCATGAGTATATTTCGTTCATATTTTATCCACTAGTGTAAAACCACTGATCCATTTGTGATTGGTTTTTCACTTGGAGACAAAATATGAAGCAAATATATCTGTGAGCGGGTTGGTGTAACAACACTGTCATATATTATTAGAGTGAGACACCATAATCAATTATGAGTCAATGTTTGACCGTTTAATGCTCTTCAATAGAACTAACATACTAAGATGTTAAATGATCTGACTTTGTGCCGAGAAGATGTAATTTCCAACTAGCCAAATTGAAATATACTAATTAATCACATCCTCATCTATATCACTATCATTTTGAACAAGAGACATGAGATATCTAGAACATTCACACTATTTAAATGATTTGATCACCCGTAGTTACAACTCTACAACTAGAGCTACTACTACTAAAAATACATTTCAAATATTGGATTTTAGATCTTCTCAAATGAAGGACTTTAGAATCCAATATCAATCTCCAAATTTACTTTTTTTGTAAACTCTTTCTCTAGTCTTCTCCATAAGAAGTACATCTCCAGTAAAAAGCATACACTAAGGTGCATCCTCCTATAAATGTCTAGTAAGATAATCCAAAAACAAAGTAAAAATATGTGTGCTTAAAGTCAATCTTTGATGCAATTAGGGCAGTTAACGATCCAATTTTGAGTCGAGCTGGGATCAGCTTAAAATCGGCTCGAAAAAAAATTAATCCAAAATTTTGGCTCGTAGCTCAACTTGTTTATTTCGATCTGATCTCGATCTGAGCTAGAATGGAATCAATTTTTTGAGTATTTAATGATCTTCAAGCTAAATTTGCTAAATTCACAGTCTTATGTTGTTAACGATCTGATTTGGAGTCGAGCTGGGGTCAGCTCGAAAAGAACTTCAATCCAAAATTTTGGCTTGCTGCTCGACTCATTTATTTCAATCTGATCTCTCTTTGAGCCAAAATGTGAAACAATATTCGAGTGATTAATGTTGTTTGAGCTAAATTCACAGCCCTAGATGTAATCCAATTGACATACGAAAATAATTGGCAGGCTTCCTAATTGCGAAACCCTAAATCTTAAGTGCATTCTTCAAAGAAAATGATAATAAAAATTATAATGAAGATAACAAATTACCTTCCTCTATTGTTTCGGGTAGCAGAGGAGTGGAAGGAGGAGAAAAATGGGAATTTCTGGTTATTGTAAGTCGCGATCCCGCCGCTGCATTCCTAGCTAAGTCTTATTTCGACTGTATCGCGAGGGTTTCGAGGATGGACACGATGATTTTGGATGAAATAAAGAGGAACATGTGTGGATTTCGAGGATAGGTGAGGGAGAAGACGAGGGTCGGGAGGATGGATTAAAGCAAGACTGGGAGGAAGGTGATTTCAGGACGGGATATGAGATTAGTTCCAACAACCTATCATAGAATTTTATCGCGTTAGTTTTGATAACTATTATCCACGGCTGTCCCCATCGCTTGATAATAAAATGCATTGGTTAAAACCCTGCAAGATGGTGAGTTGGAAGATAACCAATGAACTGTGGCAGTCGGTTAATATTTGCTTATAACTGGCAGGTTATTCCATTGGTCATAATTAAAAATAATAAAAAAATAAAATATTATTGATAAGTGACGGTATATGTTGTGTTATATCATCACAAATAATCAAAATAAAAAATAGTAGCAAAACCATCCGCAATTAGAACAATCTTTCCGAGTGTAAAAAGTCGTCGGTTTTAGCACTTTTTCCTATAGTAAAATATAGATTAGGTTCACACTAATTGACATATCATGCACAACATTCTTATTCTATATATGGAGTTAATTTAATCAATGATCTAGTAAGAAAGTACAAAAGATATAGAGTTTTGGGCGACTACTCTAATAGATGCTCAAAGATGGAGGTCGAGATAATCGATGGTAGAAGAGTAGGAAAAAGAGGAGAATGAAGAGACGAAAGAGTAGTCATGGGGAAAGTAAAAATTTTCATAAACTTTTTGATATATCAAACAAATATTGGTAGTGTCCATTTTTGTTAAAATGATTTGACTATTGTATATATAAGTTCACTTTAGTACCATTATTATTGAATTGTGGAATGTAATTATAGTACAAATTTTTGGCTAGATATTTCTATCATAAAATCCGTTGGTATTTCCACTAAAAATTGACTAAGAAAATTTCCATTTTATGATTGGCTGTTTGATAGAAATATACTGGTAATAGCCTCAAGAGCAAATACTTTTCTAACCAACCAATTATTGTCAGAGTAATATCCCATGGTAAATGGGTTCACACCCAAGAAAGCACTGCTTAAGGTTAGTTTCAAAAATTATAAATTTGATGGTATAAAAGAGAATACATACATACATACATATACATACATATATATATATATATATTTACATATATATATATATATATTGGCGCATTTAATTGTTCAAGAAGATTATAAAAACCCTAAAGTTAATAAATTGCAAATTAATTGTAAGAGTTTTTTTTTGGTGTTTAGTTGGATGAAATTGACCTACTAAAAGGAAGCTTAGTGACCTACTAAAATGAGTTAGTAAAGTGTTAGAGTATCATTATTGTTGTTCTTCTTAACTTATCATTGAGACTAGTGTCTTTGATTATTCTTGTGAGGCTGATTAATTGCTAATACAAATCTTCAAATCAAACATTTTTTTTACTCTTGAGTAAACATAGTTTAATAATTTAATAAGTATAATTTGAACATAATTATACTTATTAAATTCAAATATTATTACTATTATTATCATCAACCATTGCTCCTTTTCCTTGATTGTATAGTTGAATTTTCTACAAAGGATGCCAAACATGTGAATTTGAGCAAATTGCTCACATCTAGATGGAGGAATCCAAGCATTCAAAATTGAAAAATATAAATGAAAAAAGTAATTAGAGTCATGATGTTTTGTTTAGAGGTTAGAGCAACAACATAATATGCAAATACGAGAACACATGAACGCAAAGAATTAAGTTATTCGACCATGCAACATACATCCCCTTTCATGTTAGGTTCTTAATATGAGATATCTTATAAAATAGAATATATATATATATTATAAGATTTTATATTAAATGGGACAAGCTACTCTAGAAGTCCTAGAGTGGATGAGTAGTTTTTTAGGATTTTTTTATTAGAGAAAAAAGAAATACAATGTTAAATAAATATAGCGACAAATAGATGCAGTATAAGTAAATTTATTGTTTGGATGAATACACTACAAATGAAAGAATTTGTATTTTTGAATTATGGAAACTATGGATGTGTTTGGGGCAGCTTATTGTCGCGGGCACGTTTTGAAAACACTATAAACGATTGGAAATTGCATCGAGTGAGATTATAGTAATAAGCTAAATAGATTTTCGATTAAGGATGCGTTTGGAGCAGCTTATTGCCGCGGACGCGTTTTGAAAACATGGCTATGAGTGTTTAAAAATTGCATCGCGTGTGATTATCATTATAAGCCGAACCAATTTTTTATTAAAATGCAGCCACTGGATAGACCCCGCGACCCGTGTTCCTTTGATGAACTTTTACCCCATTGCCCTACTAGACGCTCTCGATCCTGCGTCTCTCTCGCTTGCCCTTGTTGCGATCGATCTCCCTCACCCGCGTCTCTCTCGCCCTTAGCATTGCCTTTCTCTTGTGCCTTCTCACTTGGTGCCCCAGTTACTTTGCTTTATAATTTCATGCAACATATGGCTCTATAAATTCATGCGGTTTTCAATGGAATAGTGGCTTTCCTCATGCGATTTTTGGCTCTTTGTTTTGCAATTTGTTGCTAGATTTAATTTTACATATTGGTTAATTATGACTTCTCATTTGCAGTTTCGTTTAGAGAATTTATGTTTTAGATTTGATGAGGCTTTGTTCAAAGCTGCTTTGCTTTAATTTGGAGTTGTTGTTCACATAAGCTATGTCAAGCTTAGATGGGGAAACTTCACTCCTTTTTACTTGTTTTTCTTTTAGCCTTCTACATTAAACTGCTAAGAACAAATACTTTAACTACTAAATTTCTTACCTTTCTTATGGCTTCACTTACACACATTTTGTAGTTTCTCCAAATTGATAAGTTAAGATAAAAGCTTCTTTTTTGTTGGATAAAAGCTTTGTAATTGGCGCGATTGGTTGTGTTGGGGTTTTTGTTGGGGGCCTTAATCTTTCAATGAACAATGTTTACCTCAAAATGAGTTGGGTGTTTTCAAGAATATACAATTGAATGTGGCCTTGGGTGATCTATATGTGTTGTGGTTGGATGTTATGTTTTGCCTTGAGTACTTTGTGTGGTGGTTGTGGCCATCTGTATGGTTGGATGCTCAGTGTGTTTGTGTGTGTGTGTGTGTGTGTGTGTGTGTGTGTGTGTGTGTGTGTGTGTGTGTGTGGTGTGGTGTGTGTGTTGTGGGTGCATCATTGAGTTATGAGAATGGTTGTGGGTGTGTGTGTAGTTGTGTGTTGTGTGGGGCTTGGTCGGGTGGTGGTTGCGTTGAGGCTGTGTGTTGTGTGTGGATTGGTTAGGTGGTGATTGTGTTAGAGCTGCTAGGTTTTTTGACGTACTTATAGATGACCTTTTTTTGGTGATATACATCTATGACACACACGGGCTTGATATTAAGTGAGCTAAAGGTAATAAAAAATGATTTCTCTTATAAAGTCTGTTGTCTTCTTGTAGTGACAAATTTGTTGGTTGATATATTTTGTTCTTTAAGACCTCGCACCTGCAAAAAACTATAATTAATAACATGTTATAGCAATTTCAACTTCTGTTATGACTAATAGATTGTCTTTTGGATTATTCAAAAAAGATGAACTCTAGGATTTCAGGAATCTCCTGATAAGTGCTTTGCCACTGTAGACTACAAACTTTCCTACTGAAGTCATGTCGGACACAGCTCCGGGAGACAGCTCTACAGGTGTTTGCGAGACATAAAACAGAAGTGTGACTTCTTCTGGTGGGCAGACAGTCCGTCGGATTTCACTGTCGATAGTGATCGGGGTTGGATGGTATCCTTAGAGGACGACGTAGATCATGACATATGTCGTTTGGATTTTAAATTTAATAATATTAATTTTTTAGTTATATATTTAATAGTATTTTTCTTTTTTTATCAATCTTGATACGCAATGTTAAGTGAGGTTTGTATCTTACTTTTTATACTGTTATGAAATAGTTTTTATCTTTTCAAGTCATTTTTTTCTTCTCAAGTATCAAATATATTGCTATGATAGTTCTGTTGCAAACAATATTACTACAAAAGGGAAGAATGATCATTTATCCAGAAGTAGGTGCAAAATAACAGTTTTCTAACAGTATAAACCAAACAACCAACCAACTTATTCGGATCAGCTGCTGATCAACAACTTATCTGGATTAGCTGCTTATTAATAAACTGTAGAAGCCCCAAACAATCCCTATATCACAAATACAGTGTAACACTCTTGTGTAGCTGCTATTGAAAAAGTTTGGCCAATAGTGGCCTATGAGGATGACCGAAAAGCAGTGGCTATCAAGTGGTTGCGAGGAGGCAGTTGGTAGTAGCCACTGAAAACTATCAACAATGCAGACAACAATCGACAACAGAGAAGCAATGGCTAGACAGTGACCACAAATGATGGTGATGGACATCAACAGTTAAGATAGTTTTTGGGTGGCATGTGGCGATGACTGACAACAACTGCGTGGGATATCTGGCAATGTTGATGAGAGATTGTCAGAGCATTTGCTGTTGGAGACAAACCAATAGTTTATATTAGCTATGTATTTAAAATTATCAAGAATTAAAGGAATTTCAAATGCATTAAAAATTAATTAGAGGAATTCTAAATACATTTTAATTTTATCTACATTTGTTTTTTCTTCCATCAAACATTGAAATTTTTAAAATGCATGCATTCTATTTACAATGTATTTCAAATTGCAGTGACCAAACACTGCCTTAATGAACTTTTAGAATGAGTGGGGTGTAAAAAAGTTATCATTTGCGATAGCATTCTTATCTTTAAGATGAGACTAATTAAGGTGGCTGAATTTCTAAACTGGTATAGTACTTTAGAGCAACAAAGATTGCTAATGTAAGGGTGATTAATTACTAATGCAAATCATCTAGTCAAGCATATATTTTCTCTAGTGTAAAAGGGGTGTAAAAATTTGATGCTCGCCAATATAGCATTCAAAATGGAGAGCGTAATTTCAACATGAGATATTGATGGAATGGGTTATGAAGATGCTATAATAACAAAACATTATTTAAATAAGAAAACATAGAGAACACAATTAATTAGGTTGTTAAGTCTTGCAGCACACATCCAAGATGTTTAAATACAAGATAAAATATTCACTATTATAGAGGATTACAAGGAAATGAGCAAAAGAAAGTTTCGCAAATGTGTAAAAATGTATTTGTTAGTTATGTAATGATTGTGTTTAATGTTTGAGCATTTCTTAAGTTGTTTTGTTAGATTTATGTCAATGCTTAGATATATATCTCTTGAGTGCTTGATTGAAGTAATTAATTAATATGCATGTAATGGAAAGTTAATTGTAAACTAATTGAAGGATAAAATATATCTAATGCCAGTGGTTTTCATTTATGAATGTTGTGACTTAAAAGATAATGCATGACAATCACTCTGTGAATAATTTTTAAGTTTCTTTTGTATTCAATATTATTTAATTAATGTTGACATTTAAAATTCTTCAAGATTCATAATGGTTGAGGGTCCTTTTAAGGTGGCGGTGCGACACCACACCACAATTTTATTTGTTTGGATAAATAACATTTTAGCAGCTTTCCCACCGGGCCTGACTAAGTGCGGTGGCAACTTTCTAGCTCCGATATGACTTTCTCAAAAAGAAAAAAAATTGCAATAGTCACCGCAGTTTTTTGAACATCAGATTATTTTTCAGCAACTTCACAACTATTGTTTAATAAGCTGCAACTGCCCCAAACAGACCCTGAGCGTGATACCTCTGAGTGACTCTATAATCCCAAGAGAATTCCAAAAAACTATTGACAATGTATCCCTTACAACATTATTCGAGAATGTATTTTGTCATCAAGCCTTAATTGTCATCTTATCCTTTTCTTGGGCTAATGTCATTTATTTCTATGGAGTATTTCAAGAATCAAATATGCCCTATCCAATTTATGATTTATGCTATTCAAACTAATTACATCTAGCTTAAGAATAGAAGCCAAAACCAAATTCTCTTAAATATAGCTCATGTAAATGAAAATTTAATAAATTTTATTTATTGCTAAAAAAAACCAAAAGAAATGGCAAAAAAGTATTAGCTAAAAAAACCATATAATGCAAGTGAGGTGTAAAAATAGGTTATAAAAATAAAAAACTCCTTATATATAATGAGTAAATCTTTTGGTATTCGAGATGATGGACAACATTCCTTGGTTTTTATTTTCTCCAAAAAACAATGAGTTAAGAGGATGAGTAAGGGCTGAAATACATTACCTTCAGACTAGAAGTGGGGGCATGAATCACAAGGCCAAAACCCCGTTTAAAAAGATTTAAGCTATTTAAGCAAGGTTCAATGAAATCACTAATTTGGCTTATAATTAACCCTACACATCATTACTTTTATGTGCCTGCAAAAAAAATCATTTAAAGTGGCATTAAAGTTGTATAGAAATTTTGTAGCAGGTTTCTAGAACTACAAAAATGTTAACTAGAAAGTGGTAACATGCATATACAAAAATAATTGTTCCTACTGCATAAGGGATTTATACATGTAAACCTGTTCTATTAAACAGAGAGTGAGAGTAGAATCCATTACAAACATAACCTTCATATTGAAGGCTGGAAGATCATAGTAAATGCAACGAGATTGATGCAAATAGTCCAACATCAATATTTAAATAAGTAAAACATTTTACAACGTAAAACCATTGCAATAGTCGGATCATTAAAGGAACAAAATGATTAATGTGGAGCTATGGGACAAAACTAATAATGAAGCTGGTGAAGCAATGATATATACATAAAGATCAGTTTTACGTGGCCAACAATACTGCCATTAGTTTATTATTTCTTAAAATAGTGAGGGTCAAAACTTAAATTTAATATTGTCTGAATTCAAATTTGATACTATGATAATAATATCTAAACTTTTTACCAACTAAACTAATAGGGACTCAAATGTACAGCAAATAATTGTGAAGTAGACATTTGTAATGGTCATTTTAGATCAACAACAGAGTTAGATGCAATAATTTCTTATTTCTGGGTACATGAACTTGGTAGAAGGAATTACTTCAGAAGTGAGAGTGTTTTACAGGATTAACTGATCTATCATTAATCCATAAGCACTCAACCTCTAGCCCACCAGTTGGGTACAAGTTGAATGCCATTTTTCAGAAAAAAAATATTATGTTCGGTTAACCAGATGTGTAGAACAGTCGTGAATTGCACCATGCCGTGGGTTCGGTGGCGTGGCGCGATCCACGCCATCATCTACACATCATCCAGATGTAATATTTCCTTCCAATTTCAAAGAATTCGAATTCTGCACCTACTGCCATTTTTTTAAAAAACACACTTTCACATAAATATAAATTCGTATGAAAAATTTATACCAGCATATCATTAATTAAATTTGATTAAATTAAATTTTATAAATTATTATATATATTTATAATTTATTATATATACTTTTTGTTAAGTGAAATAATAATTAATTAATCAATGATTTTGTTGCACTCATATCTAATGAACACTTGTGACTATAAAATACATTAAACTTCACAAATTCTTAAGAGTAATTGATCATCGGTATTAAAAAGTAATCCCCCTAATTCAGCATGATCTTATAAACTAAAAATAAGTGAAATGCAACCATTATCTTAATATAATTTATTATTTAAGCATATACTAGCATAAGAAGCAAACTAGTGCCCAACTTCACATAATATTAAGGATGTAAGGAAGAATATTAAAAAACAATAGCTTTTTATCAAACAAAAGATATACAAAAATTTAACTTTATTTAAACAGCGGTTTTATTTTGGTGTATTTAACAGTACTGAAAGGCACATGATCATAGTTACTATTTTCTTTATTTTTTATATTATTTTATTATTTGATAAAATTTATTGGCCAAAAAAATAAAAAAAATATACTCACCTCTTAATCTTCACTATTCATAAGGCATGTAGTACTACTGTCATTTGTCAATTTGTATAGTACCAATGATCAAGTTTTATAGACCATGCTGATACAAGAATTTATGAACTTTTATAACTGCCTGAAAGACTTGGTATATATATATATTTAATGCTGCCAGAATATGGTGGAATAGTAAGATAGATCTGTGTCTTATGTGCCGAGCAATAACAGTAATTTGACATTATTTCAAAAAAGACAAAACCCATGTATTTGACAAGACCAACTTAAGAGAGATGGACATAAGTTAAATAAAAATTTTTAGAAACTAAAACACCCTTAGAAATGCAATAAATATTTCATAAAAGACAATTAAGCACAAGAATGATGATACATAAGAAACCAGACAGACTAATCAAGCAAATTGACAATGAAAAGCATAATCCTACAGATTGAATTCTGATTTAGTTTATGTGCATTTATCACCTTCCTTTCAGGAAACACAATCACGTGAAATGTACTGTGAAGCCTAATTAGAGATTTCATTACAAATTTCCATATTTCTCAAGCATGCATCATACATAATTAACATGATACCTTCCTTCTGCTGTAAATTAATTCTTCCTCTCACCTTTCTCTTTCACCTTCTCTGCGCACATTAATGTTTCTAGAAACTTATGCTTGTCTTCATTCACCATTACTTTTGTTCTTTTTGGGTGCGCAGAATTGTGCAGCCCTAGTAGAAAATGCTCACCTATTTTAACCTTATTAGGATAATCCCACATCTCCCACACCCCAACCCACACATATACCATGCTACAGAAAACAGAAATACATAGCATACAAAAGGAAATACAAAAAAAAAAAAAAAAAGTTGTATGCCTATAAAGCTGCCTCATACACTGCTCCGACGGACAGATCTGTCAAATGTACAGTCATCCACCCGTAATGTTTTCCCCATGCACTGTCCATCCTCTACAATGATTTCTTCTACAAATACCCTAGAATAATGGAATATGTGTAGCTCCCATTCATTTTCATTCGTATAATTAAAGGTGAAAATTAATACAGAGTTTCGGATCTATTGTTTTAATACATAGTATAAGTTTATTTAATTACCCAATCGAGACACAAAGAAGGAAGGAAAAAAAATGGAGGAGAGGGATTGTATGTGTCTAACCTTCATCATCCCTTGGTAGTTTCCAAGCTTTTTCTGGACACTGCATAGCTTTCAAGAGCAGGACGAAACACCTGAAAAACATCACGAAACTATCCACAATAATATATTTAAGAACATATATGAATTTCATAGAATATAAAATTGTGCAATTACAGTTCCATGAAGTTTGTTGGAAGGAAATGAAGAGTGAGGCAAATTAGTATACAATGGAAATAGAACTAACTATAACACGTCAAAATCAAAAGGAGGTGAATGATGGCTGCTAAATTTGGCTGATGAAGAGGATGAAGCCGCGGAGAACGGCTCGGTGGTACCAAGGCAGAGATTTTGAGAAGCAACAGTAGAGCTGAGTTGCAGTCCTATGAACCCGTTGGTCTTAGTTTTATCTGCCTCATCATAAGGTTGGTCTAAGTTGACGCCGAAGAGCCGGACGCGCTTCGGCTTGGTGGGTAGCGGGCTCGACTGGCCGGGGACGGCAGAGGTAGAGCGGAAGTAGAAGAGATCGGAGGGTGGAGGAGGGGTGGGCGTGTGGGGGATGAAGAGGCGGCTGGCGGACCAAGGGGCGGATGCGGAGCGGGCAAGGGAGAGGTAGGGGTGAGGATGGGAGGATGTGGGTGAGGAATGGTAAGAGAAGCGGGGGATGCGGATTGTGTTGGGTGGATTAAGGAGTGGATCTGGTCTACGTTTCCAGTCAATGAAGAGGCGATGGCTGACGGATTCTCCCATTCCGCGGCCGAAGGAAACGGTATCTCCGGCATCTAAGCTTTTTTCTTTAACGAAACGGCTCCAACCCTTGGTCATGACGTAGCTCTGGCTTGAGTTCCAGTAGGAGTATCGGAAACGCCATGGCTTGCCGTTGCGGTCTTCGAAGTTGAGGAGGAGACCACGGTCGTGGGCGGCGGTGTCTAAGGGAAAGTATTTCTCGGCGTGTTGTTTGGGGATGACGAGGCGGTTTAGCTTGCCGACGTCGCTGGGTGTGACGATTTTGTCGAACATGTGTTCTTTTTGTATTGATGTGGGTGGGAATGGAGGGGGAGGGGAGGAAGAAGAAGTTGGGGAGGGAGTGGGAAGGAAAGGGAGGATTTTGGGGGGTTGGGTTGCGGTTGCGCTGTTTTGTTTGTCCATTTCTTCGTCTTCTGAGGATTGGTCTTCGGTGTAGAACTTAGTTTCATTTCTGATGTGGGTGAAATCCATGAGGATGGGAGGTGGAAGTGATGGATTTGAGGATGAAAGATGCGTGTTTTCTTCGTTGGCTGTGTGGGAGAGGAAGTGGGGATTAAGGCGTTGTTTCGGTTTGAGACGGATGAAGCATGGAGCTGAGCTGAGAAACTGAATATTGAGGGAGGGTAAGAGAGATAGAGAGGATGTTGGAAAAATACTCCTGGTTTCCTCCGACTGGTTGGAAGCTTCCGATGAGAACAAAGAGTATAAGTTCCCGAAAGAATATGAGAGCCAGAGAGAATTATCTTCGAAAAACCAAACCTTGGTAGCGAGGAACTCAAGAGGGCGCAGAGAGAGAGAGAGAGAGAGAGAGAGGTAATGAGGTAATTCAGACGTGTAGATGGGGGAGAAGATGAGGAAGGAAGGAATTAGTCGGGTGGCCCATGAATTTTTTTTGCCTTTATATATGATGCAGATAGCTCACGGAAAGAGAGAAGATGGGCTTGACATGCTACCAGATAAATTTTGTGAAGATGCTTTGGATAAAACTAATTTTAGAATTGATGAAACTAATTTGATAAAAAGATTGTTCATTTTTAAATTGTCATATTATTAAATTGTTCTATGAATCATATACAAGAAGAAGAAAAAAAGATAAGTGCTCTATTGAATAGTAAAATGAGGGAATGGTATAAACCTTTATTCATTAAATGATCGTCTATTTATAGACATGTGGGAATAAGAATTGAAGTTACATTAATTTGTGCTCTTATTAAAGCATGGTATGTAGAGGTAATTATGGGGATTGTACAACTGTGGGCCTAGGGCCCAACTGTTCTTCGGTTCGGTCTATGAGGTCGATGATGTGAAGTGGTTAGTGTTGTCGATCAGCCGGATGGATAAGGATCATCATGGGTTGATTTCTAAGGCAAGGATGATTGATTGAAATTCTTATAAAGGTCGGTAGACTGATCCTTCTAATTAACATTGGTTGATCAGATGTATTGTTCCAATCATCAAGCATTAATTTTCGCCATGTGGATTCCTACCGACTAAGTAAGAATAGAACATCAGGCAGAGGGTGAGTCATCTTAACCCAATGGATAGTTTACTCTTTGGGCGAGGAGATTCCACTAAAGGTGATCAAAGCATGTGACTCCATGGTACCTCGAGGGAATCCTTGGTTGTCTCTGTCATCGGGATGAGTCCTTTGGATGTACCCTATCGAATCGGTTGGGTGATCTTTGGCTAGCGTGAGACGTTCGTATTTTGAGTCGCCTGTTCATTTTTCGGTCAGCCCACATTTGTCATGTCATTCATTATTGGGTCGTTGGATTGCCTCGAGATTCATGCAAACAATTTTTCTATTTATATATCTAGTTCACCGATTTTCTTACTTCTTGAAAGCGATAGTTACGATAAAAAAAGAGAATTTAACGCAAAAACAAACAATATTTATTATTACTTACTAACACAACAATTTTATTCTTCTTGTATTTCGTGTCTGTGATCCCAATAAATAGAGTAAAGGTGCACGCTTTTCCCATCTTCCTCTAATTTTCTATGCTCAGTCTATCTAAAATCTGTTCGCCAACATGGTGAACGAGCCATTCAAAGCCGACAGTACAATAAAGCCACATATCGAAGGGCTTTTGAGAATATGAGGCAGGGAACTGACTCCCACTCGAAAGGTGATCGAAACTAGAAAGTGTTGGTGAAGAAACAGAAGACCCTGATTTGGAGTATCACTGAGGTCGTTGGACTCACTCCTCACTTGTCCTTATGAGAAAATGCATGCGGATGAAATGGCTTGAAAGGGGGGCCCATGAGAAGAAAGGTTGCATGGGAGAGATGTCTCAGGTAGTGGAAGATGTTCGTCTAAAGAAACGGTCAGCCATGCCCTCGGCTTCTACCAAAGCTCTGGTACCACTGTCCTGAGAAATAGAGTAAGAAGCTACCGGTGCTTTAGTGCCTCATGGGGTGTTGAATATAGATAATAAAGGATTTGTTTGAGAGGCTGCAGATGCCTCGACTCCAAAATAGAAGACTGGTGAGGAAGGTTAGTTTCTCTTTCACTATTTTAGAGTGGGAATGAATGTCGAGTATAAAGGGTGTTTGTTGGGTCAATTTTTTTTTTCTGAATATTACTTTATTTTTCTTTTTAATAAAGATGTCTCGATCATTGGACTTGTGACTATCGACTGCCCTTTATGGGAGGTTGATGTTGATCCAATCACCAAGGCCGATCGAGGGTCTTCCAAGGGTGCTTCACGCCATGTCATTGTTGGGAGCTTTCTTCCAATTCTCCAAGGAGTGGTCCAGTTGAAGGTGGCCGAAAGGCCAAAATCTTCCAGTTCAAAAGAGTGTTGGTTGTGTGAGATGAAAGATTTGTTCATCCAGATGGTCGAATTTCCTTAGACCAGGGAGATGCGCCAATTAGTTGAGTAGGTGAATAGGTTGGAAACGTTGTAAAATGAGGTGGCCTCTTTTAGTGATCCGGAGGCAGGCCTTTGCGAAGAAGTTACAGTTCACCAAGCAGATCTGCTGACCATCTGGGAGACATCTTCTACTGCTCGGACAAAAGTTGAAATAAATAAGGTAGATAGGTTTAGATTATGAGGTGAACTCTTATACAAGTGGTTGTTATAGGGAGCGTTTATCTCAGCTGAAGTAACTCATGATTAGTTTTGTAAAATATTTTCTTGAGTAGATGTCGAGTTTTGGATGTAAAATATTTTTATTTATGAAATAAAAGTTTAAATTTTTCTTTCTCAATTTTTATGTTCAATTTGACTCCCTTTTAGGGCTGTCAAAACAGCTCGTTGTTCGCAAATAGCTCGTGTTTGGCTCGTTAAAAAGCTCATGTTCGGCTTGTTCTCTAAGTTAACGAGCTAAACACAAACAACATGAACAAATATTTGTTCGTTCGTGTTCAGCTCGTTTTGGCTCGAAATACTACTAATCAATTATATATATATATCTTTGATGAGTAGTATTTTTTAAAAAATTAATTGACTACACGGCTACAAAGATTTACAATCAATTAAAAGTATTAATGAAGAAAATAGAATAAAAATTATTCAATTGGATTCAAATGATGTTTTAAATCTAGCCACAATCCTTAACATCTTATGGCTACGTGATTAGGGTTGTCAAAATGACTCTTTGTTTGTGAATGTCTCATGTTCGGCTCACTAAGCAAACGAGCCGAACACGAACACATTTTTTGAGCTCAAAATATGAATGAGTTGAACATGAGCTAAGTTTGGGCTCGCTCGTGTTCGGCTCTTTTACATCCCTACTCCATTTATGTGGTTTTGGGTGGTAAATGATGTCATTTCCCTTGGAACGGATTGACTTCCTTCCATTTTCTAAAAATAGGACTGAGATTCCAAGAAATTCTCGTGTAGTTGTTCTATTTTCTTAAATTTCTTATGTTATTTTCTTTTTTCAGCTCATTTCTTCGTCTCATTTTCATGGCCCCCAAATATTTCCAAGAGCTCTTCGGTTCCATTCCATCTGAGGTATTTTTCCCAACAAGAGTTGCCTTAGCCAATTGTCGAAGAAATATACATTAATAATTCCTCAACGGGAGATACCTTGCTTGTTTTGAGGAATCCACATCAAGATTTACTCCGTCAGTGCTTCTGAAAGCAACCTGAAGTAAAACTGTTGAGTCTACCAAAACTTTATGATATTTTTGATTAGTTAGTTGATTTTATTATCTTGTAGAAGGAAATGTTGTATCTGTTATTCGACTGATCCATGTCTTATTATGATATCTGATGTCTCCCCAAGAAGTTTTTTCTTGCTAGTTTTGGAGGGATATTCAGTGAGAGTCTTCATGCTCGTGCTTGTACCCCTTGAGGTTTAACCGTCTTGTTTATCCAACCGTATTGATATTCTTGATAAAAATTATTAATTTTTGTTACCTTGTTGATGGCATGTTGTATCTGCTCTCAAACCAGTCCATGTTTCGTTAGTGTGCCTTGATACCTAACTATATTGTAGTGTTTACTCTCTAGATGAGACTGCCTTGATCAGCTAAACTGATATCTCTCAGAAAAAGCATGCAACCTTGTTAGATTGCTTCATGCATTTACCAGATATTTTGAACATACCTCGGGCTATTTATCCACGTGGTCACTTCTTTGATGCTTTACTTAACAAGAACTATATCAACTTCTTAGTTAGTTCTTCACATGAGATTATCCTTGCTTGTTGAGATTATTTATGAATACTCTAGCCTTTTTTGTTGACTAGATGACCTTGGTTATCTGGTAGACATATAGTCTGGGTACATATCTCCTTGAATACTTGATATACACATACCTCCTTGACTATCTAGCGTCGGAATACATATTTTCTTGACACTTGATGATGTTCCAGTTAGGGGAACTGTCATTCTTGTTTGGCCAGACCTTGATGAGAGCGTCTCATTTTGAGGCATATTGGGCTTTATAGTTGCTTGCTCTTGATTTCTCTTGAACCATATGACTTTATATTTTGTTTTTTTAATGAGAGCATCTTTGGTTTTTTAGTGATTTGATCTTGATGTCTCTCAAACCATATGACTTTATAGTTGGTTCTTTTATGAGATCATCTCTAGTTTTATAACCATTTGATTAAAATAAAAATATAATTCAAAAATTCATGAAAATTCTTCCTAGAGGTCATTTGACCTAGGAGAACCTCCTAAAATTTTCATAAGGACAAAAAAGATGTTTTGGTTAATTAAATTAATTAGCATTGAAAATTCCTATTTTTGGACCAAAATAATTATTAAAAATTAAATAAAAATAAAAATAAAAAATATATATAAATTCTTTTTTGATGTGTAAATTAGCCCATGAGTAGGGTAATAACAAAGTTTCAAAGTCTTTAGAGTTAAATTTAAGGAGTTATGAAGTAAAAACCCTATGGTTAAAATGGTAATTGTGAAATTTTGAACTCCAAATTAAGATTTAGGCCAAATCAAAGGGTAATTGGGTAATGATTATGATAATTAACTCTCTAAAGTGATTGAAACACAGATGATTAAAGGGTAGGAATGAATTCACTTCATTTTCTACAAAAGGTAAAATTTTAATTAATCCAATTGTTATGGGTTGGAAGATAATTAAGTTTTTGATTATCTTAATGTGAGAGGCCTGAGTTAGGAAGATAATAACTCACTAATTTGAATCCCCAAATTACTTGTTAAATGATAATACAATCTTTTAATAAGAATCAAGTTCATTTCATTTAACATTTTCAAATTACAAATTTACCTATAGAGATGTAAGTGTTTGGTAGTGAACTAGGGTTAATCTAAAATCATTTAATGAGGCTTAAAAAGCCAAAAAAATCAATTACAAACACCATTAAAACTCTCGAAGCTCAAGTTCAATAAAAAAAGGGTCCAAAATTCTTTAATGATTAAGTTTACCCTTAAGGGTACTTATTTATAATCCTTAAATATAACATTAAATGAATGATTAATTGCCCAACTCATGGGTTAATTAAAACACTAAAGTCCACCGAGCACATGTTAAAACATCACAACTAAATCTTAACTTAATTTGAGATTAAATAATTTAAGGAGGTAATAAGATTAAATGAACTGGAAATAATCCATAAAACTCCAAAGCTGCTTAGGGTTATGCCTAGACACCTTCGCAAGATTTTGGATTTTACAAATGGCATTTGAACTTATGATACTCAGTTGAAGAAAATCATCCTCTAAATTCATAGAGTCCTGCCAAGTTATGATTTGAGATCCGTTAATTCACAATTCCAATAAAATACCCTACATTGCTTATCCTACATTTAAACTCAATGCTCAAGGATTTGAGTCTTGTATAAGGTATTCAAACCCTTATGAGCAAATGGAGATATTTTTTATGCCACATATAGATCAACAAATTAGTGTAATTCAGAGGTCAAGGTGGCGAGGGTGATGACGACATCACTTATGTGTGCTAAGAGTGGGATACGTGGTGGGATTTAGAATATTATCTTCAACATTGAGGATCCTCAATAAGGGGAGAGATGGATTGACGATACTATTTACCAATTTTTGGTAGAAGTTGCCCCTAGGCTACTGATAGTCCTGTCCTTATTGGGGTGATTAGCTTGTAGAGATAGTCCTGTCCTGATTGGGGTGATTAGCTTGTAGACTATCTCATTTTGTTAAAATACTTATATACATACAATACAAATAAAAAATCATTTTGTAATATGATTACTTTTGCCTGCCAAGTAAACTCTACATGTATGAAAGATTTAAAAAAATTTGATGAAAACTTATAAATGTCCACGGGCTAATCACTTGGATCAGATTAGGGATTAGCCTCCTTAGAAGGTTAGGTTGGCGGCTTTTATCAAAGTTGGATAATAAAGCACACAACCTAGCTCTGAGCCCTAACCTATTTTAATTTCAAACACTTAGTTTTGATCTTTCATATGTGACATTGGGTTTTGTTTCACTTGCTCGTGTTTTTCTTATGACTTGTTTAGTTTTCTTTGCACCATACTCTTTTTTTATTTGCTTAATCCCCTACATGCCAACATATATCATGTTTATGTTACTAACCTTGCAGCAACCGCAAAAGCGCAATGTGCGCATTTACAATTTATTTACTGTCATTTTACTACTTTATCTTACTATTACTTTACTTTACCATGCATGTTTTGCTTGTACTGTCTGCAAAACAAAAACACACATTCAAAAAAAAAAAAATATAAACTTTCAAAAAGGAACGAACATAATTCACTCCCTTTGAATTTATGAGAAACACTCGGACAGATAACCTACGGTTGCTAACTTGAATTTTCTAGTTTAAACAAGTTTAACAACTTGTTTAGACTAAGTAAATTTAAAAGAAAATGGTGATGTTGAGATGATAGAACTGTGGGATCTTGACCGAAGTCACTTGAAAAAGAATAAAATTCCCCCAAAATACCTAAATAATAAATAAAATAGAAACATAACACATAAATAATGATGTAATACATTATACAGAAAACAAAAACATAATACATAAACCTTAAACCTTGGAGCTGCCACTTCGACGAGGAGCTTGGAGCAAGCTACAAGTAGTGACGGTCAATGATCTGCAACAACAAAATAATTCTACTACAATTAAACTTTCCTTAGTCATAAGTAACGTAATACGTCAAATTTCGAGTTTGTCCGCATAGTTAGACACAAATCCTCACATTTTCCTTAGGGTTTTGCACAATCATATTGTGCAATATAAACCCTAGCTATTTTAGGATTTCAAGGTCGTCTTTTGACATAACGTAAATCCTCCTATCTTCCAAGCTATTTGCATGATCAGGTATCTTGCAAATGTAAGCCCTAAATAATAAATCGGCGGGATTGAAACTTCAAATAATATCACCTTTAAAATTAAAGCAAAATCATAAGATAGATTGGGAAGTCACTGAGGTTCTTCTCAAGATCTATGACATCCCCTACTTCTCGTTCCTTTTGACTTCCAAATAATTATTCCTATTTCGCCCTTTTTTACTTGATTTTTCTCATGTCCAACCTTGAAATCCTACATGTTGAAATCTTGAAGACAAATGCATCTGATCATTATCAAGTGTTTTCTTGAGTGACTTTTGTTATTTAGGATACAATTAACAATAGGGCTAGCCCCTATAGGGAACCTAAGAACCCAGGTAATATAAACCCTATCTAATTCTTATATTAAGTGGGAAAACTTGTCGGTCATACATAAGAGGTTCACATACCAAATGAATATCATAAGTTTCTTTAGTTTATATAATCAACCCACTGTTGAGTGGTATGCCTATCTCTCGGGATGGTGGATTGCTTGTAATGTTATGCTCGATTATTTAAACTATTAAAAATATGAGATCTTGTTAGTATCATATCTTTAAAAATCAAAATACTATTTTCCAAATCATATATATATATATATATATATCAACACATTTTTCAAAATCAAAAACAAAATTCCAACTGACACTATGTTATGTTTCTTGCAAAAAAAAATTTCTTTGTTTATATTATGTTTCATGCAATAAAAATATTCATGTGCTTGTTATGCTCTTAGTAACAAAAAAAAAAAAAAAAAAAAAAAAAAAAATCTCATGTGGCTATGTTTATGTTCCATGCATGAAAAACTTAATGCAGCTATGTTTATTTTTTTTATGTAATAATTCATGTGATAAAGTTTATGTTCCATGCAAAATTCTATGTATCAGCTCAGTCTCATGTAAACACATTTTTTTTCATGCTGTAGTTTTATGTTTCATGTAAGAATCCATGTGTTGATGATTTGTTTAAAAAAAATATTTAAGTTCTCTTAATTTTGAAAAAGGCTCTTTTTAAATTCAAATACATAAATTCTTGCATGAAACATAAGGCTACAACATGAAAACTTAGTTTCAACACAAATACATGGATTAATTTTTTTTTTCTTGTTGTAGTCTTATGTTTCAAATCAAAACATAAATACAAAGTAAATTAAGTATGTATATGAATTTAAGTGTGGAAAATATAAGTGCTGAGTGGCATTTAAGTGAGACTCTTTCTAACATGTGAACTTCAACATAAAATAGTAAATCAAAACTAAACATTAAACTTATAAAAAAAAACTAATATAGAACATCAACATAGGATAAAAATCAACTACAAAATTTTAAACATAGAATGTCTTGATTCTCATGTTGATCGAACCAAGACATGAATTGAACATTAAACTCAAAAATAAATTTAAAATTCACCAACTTAAATAATGAAAACCACAATTAGGTAGATCAACTGTGAACCCTAGGTTAGCCAACTTAGAAATAAAACCCATGATTATACATACCGTAAAATAGTTTAGTTTAGATGTCTAAGTTAGATTACTAGTTACCCTTAGTTAGAGATAAGGACTAGGATATATAAAATAAACAGTCTTACCCCCTTAGACTATGTAGATGTCTTATTATGAAGTAACCCATGGTATTAAGTTGAGACATAATAGTAAGAAGGTCCACACTCGCCATTGCTAAAATATTAAGTTGAAACCTCTAATGATCTAGTTGGTTAACAGTCTAAGAATAATAATAAACCTATGATGAATGAAGGGATGAGCATCTTGAAGTTGGGCATTGTACCAAAAAATTACGCTAGTTCATCTATTTAGCCTCCTTATAGATTCTAGGTTCATTTCTATCTAGAAATTCTTAGCATGTCCTATATATCCCTTAATCTAAGTCTCAACTTCAATTAATTTTTTTTTTTAACTTCAATCAAACTTTTAACTTCAGTTCAAATATATTTTAAATTTAGGTCAATCAAACATAATCAAATTCTTCCAAAATCAAGTCAAATGTTCAGCTTGAAAACTTCAATCAAAATTTTAACTTCAGTTCAAATATATTTTAAACTTAGGTCAATCAAACATAATCGAATTCTTCCAAAATCAAGTCAAATGTTCAGCTTGAATCAAACATTTTCAAGTCAAACCAATAAGCTTAAGCAAATCAGCTCAAACTAGCTCAACCTTGCAAATCAAAACTTAACTTGTCAACATTATTTCAATTCCAATGTCAAGGTTCACTTTTTCCACAGTGTCAGTTAACCCCTTTTAATGGTCATTGCATGACATATAATCGTTGGAGTGTAAGCCCCAAACCTTTCAAATATTCAAAATAAATATTTTCAAACATGGAGTTTGTTCATTTGAAATCTTAAAACATCATCCTTGAAGACATCAATCTTATCATTCTGCATAAAATAAGTCGATACTTTAATTGTGGTTATTCTCAAGATTCATAACTCAAGGGAGGTAATTAAATATGAGGGTTTACCCTTATATAAATACCAAGTCCATGGATAAAATAAAATCTAACTTATACCTGTAAGATAGGGAAATTTTGTTGGTTATGTAGACCCATAAGTATTAAAGATTCTTCTCATCTGAATGATTGGATTGAATTTATGGTAATATTTATATTTCATTTGGTAATATATCATTCTTTAAATGATTTATCTAATTATCTAGATATAAATCCTTAAAAATTAATAGTGGACACAATAGAGCACCTTGTACTTTTTTTTCCACCAAGAAGGACCGTAACATATAAACTCCAAGCTTATAATCTCCTTTAGATATGTGTTGCCCTAGGATAAAGTAACATATCATTATGGATGAAGGCATCTCTAACCACCTGTGGTTATAAAGTATTGCACTCATCATTGATATGGTAATACTAGAGACATCCTACTTTCTAGTTGGTTAATAGTCACCAATGAACCCAGGGTGATGGAATGATGTAGGTATCTTGACAATTGATGTCATGCCCAAATTTAGGTTATTCCACCTATTTAGTCTCCTTATATGGCCATGGTTGTTCTTAAGGATGGGATCTTAATTTCCATTTGGAAATCTTTTCAAAATTTTTAACTCAAAATTTTCAAACTTAAAGCTGTCAAATCATTTTAACCTAACTTTCCAAATCAACATTTTCAACTCAAAATTTTCAAACTCAAAACTTCCAAATCTCTTAAACCTAACTTTGTAAATTAAAATTTTCAAATCAAAACTCTCAAATCAAACATTCAAACTAAAAACTTTTCAAATCAAGCCCTTCATTTCAAACCTGTCAAATCATACCTTTTTCAGTCAAAAATTTCAAATAAAACTTGAATCCAATGAATATAATCCATTCCAAATTCCTTTTGATTACATCTAAATTCACCAAATTTAAATCCTTTGATTATATTCTAATTTAAATCATTATAGTATACCTCATTCCCAATGTTGACCAATCCTTTTCATATGTCTTTCCATGATGCATCATCATTGGACTATAAATCTCAGCCTTTTGAATCTTAAAACTCCCATAATTGAAGCATCCCACCCTAAAATGCTAAAAAATACATGGAAATGTTATAATTAAAATTTTTCTTGGAGTTTCATAACTCATAGGAAGAAGTTAACTAAAGGGTTTGCCTCTTTAGGGATACTAGACCCTACAAAAAAATAAACCCCATATCACACCCACAATATAGGAAAAATAAAAACTCATAAATTTTAAAGTTTTTCATAATCTAAATGATTAGATCTATTTTAAAATAATATTTTTTCTTCTCAAGATGGTATACAATTCTAATAATGATATATCTAATCATTTAGATAGACATTTTTTAAGATCTGGTGTGGACACATTCAAAAAAGAAAAAAAAAAACACCAATATAGAGCACTCTAATTTGCTAAATTACCTATAATAATTTTATGTCTCAACTCTTATAATAATAATACTTATGTCCAGTCTAGCATCACTAAAAATTATTCTCAAAACTCATTGACCTTCATAGTAGTTTAGTTAGCCAATAGAAGGACAAAGGCTAGATAACCCATTTAACATCATGTCCCATATGAAGTTCATGATACTATATTACTATTTTTATGTAAAAATATGTTGGTCTCACAATCTCAAGTTGCAATGTACTAAATTTTTATGATAACAAATTTGTGACTCATATATCTAATTCCTTACTCCAAGAAAATTTAAGGCTTAGAGATGGCATGAGTCTTAAAACTTAAGTAGAAGGTAAACTCATAGTATATCTAATTAATTAAAGTGATCAAAAAGAATTTATTTCATATACTTATAATTTGGTTCAATTACTTAGATCATTCAAAATAAAACATAAATTCCTAAAATTAATTAAAAAACAAGGTTAATATAAAAAATTAGTTTAATTTTCTCACATAAACTTTCACTAAAATTACAACTCTACTTTTTTTCTTTATTTCAATTAATTGCATTAAATATTAATTTTAATATTAAATTATTCATTGACAAGCAATTAAATTATATAATCAAAATTTAATTTTCATTTATCACCCTTTAAATAATGAATGGTCAAAATTATCAATATTGTCTCTATCTCTAAATATATATATATATATATATATATATATATATATAAAATTTAAAAGGTATATAAATATTTAAACATTTTCTTATTTCTTATTACCATTAAATATATTTTAATTTAAATGAGGGGGTTATTTAGTTACTATGGAAAGGAAAATGAAAGTGAAGATTTTTCTAATATTTGTGTGTAGATTTTTCTAATGTTTGTGTGCTCTTATGTGATCGGGAGATTGACATAGGCTTTTGACTGGAGTGTTTAGGAGACTATAGGGATGAAATATTATGATCTAAAGTTTGGTGGTAAGAGATAAAGAGTGTCAATTGGTGAATTTAATTTTTAGAATTTTACTAAACTTAAGGGGTGATGTTATGAGAAATTTATTATTGAGATGATATAGATTGGAACGTTGACAAATATGGAGTGACAAGGAATGGAACTATAATATATTTTTATATAAATGAATAAAAATAACACAAAATTGAAATCTCATTAAAAATTTTATGTTGGTTCAGTGGCACTATGAGACACCCTTAAAGCCATGCCAATAAGGAAGAACTTCTTTGGAAAATATTTTTTTAATTCATAATATTTTATTTTTAAAAAATTCTTACATATTCTTAAACATGGTCATAAAACAATAAATTAACTTTCTAAAATAAAGTGCAAGTAGATAGAGAAGTTCCACATAATGGAGAAAGAGTGATGAGACACTTCAATTATTTTCGGAAGGTGGGAGTGTTTGGCTATCCTAGGCTCATAGTGGGCATTTAAACTTTTGTTGGCTATCCCAAAACTTGATTTAATGACACTATATATGCTCCTACATGGTTTCATTCTCCCATGGATTTACTTATTTGTGTACATCAACTTCCTTGACTAGTCTTGCTTAGATGTCCCTTTTATCTTTCATACATATATATTTTAAAACTTCATTTCTTGTAATATAATTAAACTATGACTTTAAAGTAATGGACTTGTATCCACTGCTTTTAATGATGGTCATATATTACTACAAAAATTATAGCCTATACAATGATGATAGCAAAGGTTTAACTATTAAAAAATTATTTTAATTGTTACTTATCACTTCTTGATTAACACTCACTTGATTTGCTACATTGAAATGCATTATCTATATAAAACTACTTTTTTAGTATACAATATTTATGATGATTAAACTAAAATTTTTAGATTAACATTAATAATGATCACCAAACACATGTAACTAAAAAGAGAAAATAATTTAAATATATAATGGGTGCTAATATATTTAAACAGATAGCTTATATGGGAAGAAGGTTCCTTAACTAATTTGAAATAGTTCCACTAGTCCATGTTTAACATTATAGAGCTCTTCCTTTTTTTCTAAGTTAAGAAAAAGGGAGTAAAATGTAAGAACTACTACAAAATGTATTTTAAGGTGGTGATGGTAGGTTTTGAAGATTATTGATCAACGATATTAGGCATTAATCAAAAACATTAAAAAAAGAGCAATAACCAACATCAAAATTTGGATATTAGGAAGTGTCATGGGTTGCATGCCAATAGATGTTGATTGACTATGGGCTTAGAAAAGTTGTTTAATAAACATATTTTGTTAAGGTTTGATGAATACTAAAAGGAGAAATGGTGGAAATAAGTAGTTTGAAATTGATGGATGACATTTGTTGGATATTGACGAATGTTAAGTAATACAAACCTATATGAAATATTGTGATCTTTGCTAATAAACATTGATGAAGGGAAACAAACATTAAGAGTTAGATATGACAAACATTGGTTGAGTGTGAACATTATGCATTTTTTTTTCATAGAATGTATGAAATTTCAAACTATAAGAATTATTAAAGTGAAGTTGGTCATCAAAAGTTAGACATCGATAAATATCTAGTGTTTGACAACAACACACTTTGAGAGTTAGATTCTAGCACATGCTTAACGTTGTAAACATAGATGAACACTGGTTGGCAATTATTTGATTTTTAATGTCAGAAGACATCAAAGATGGTTAACAATAAATTTTTATTCAATGAGTGTTTGAAATTAGACATTGACATATAACAGGAGTTGGATGCAAATAATGTTTGTTGTCCATGAACATCAATCGACGATGAGTGTTTGTGGCAAATGGAGAGTGAGGTAACATATGTCCTGAACTAGTCAACCTTGGTATATATTAGTATTAATCAAAAAGCATCTAACAAGACTATGAGCACTATATGAGTTATAAATTAGATCAAGAAGCAATTATATCATCAAATTGAGAGCACCAAATTATTACTACAAAAAAATGAAGAGAAATTAATGTAGTGATTTATAGATATTGATGATGAGTAATCAAATTATTAATTTTATATGGGTTGAAAGATTCATATATCTATTTATCAATGGATGCAACATTTACATATTAACCTCACTGGGCAATAATGGGGTTGAGTACTCAATAATTGGTGGAGCAATAGCAAAATCTATCAATCAAGACATTATTTACTTTTTGTAAGGTTGGATTTCAAAACTTTTGATTCCACGAGCACAAAGGCGTTGAATATCAAAATTTGTTTTTTTTTTAATGCTACCCATAATATAGTAACAATGAGACTCTCATCTTGGTTACTAGAACATGAATATCTAAATTTTTTTTCCTTAAAACTATTTTTTTATTTTATAAAATAAAATTTAAATACCTTTTTGATACCTTTCTTATATTATTTGGATTCATATTTAGATCGTTTAGATAACGGTTAAACAAGTTATTTCAAAAATGAATTTATTTTTATCTGAATTCACCATACCTTAAAACTAATTTTTTTAATTTTTAACCATCATAATTTGATTAATTTTAGCTAAATAAAATACATTAAAGTTCATATTTGGTCAGATCAATTTTATGAGCCACATCATGTACTATGCTAATATAAGAACTCACCCCTATGTACTAAAACAATATTAAATCTATTTCATATCATATGACATGTTAAAATGATAGTACAATACAATTATGAAATTAAAGCTTAAATATTTGTCTAAAGAATCCGAAGACAAAGGAAATGATCCAAGAATGCAAAAGCTGTGACAGGCGTGAAGGCTATATATATATGGACCACACTAATGGGCTAAAGCAAGGTGCAAGGACGTGTTAGAAAAGTGAATAAAATAATGCTAAGCTCTATGAATTAGGTTTAATTCAAGCTACTTAACTTTAATTACTTGTCCTATTTTATTTAAGAGTACTCTATGGTAGAATTTATATATGTATAATAGAATTCCTACATATGTATACATTGAACATTAAAATCTATAGTTACTTATATAACATATAAATCTTTAATTCAAATAAGACTTTATTAATGATCCAACAGGATACTTTCAAGAATAGAATCAAATTTAAGTGAAATTTGAACGAGGTTCTTGTCTGATTTGAATAAGGTTCATTGAAAGTTTGAATAAAATTTAAGAAAAAATTGAGCATGGGTAAAATTAGATTTGATTTATTCAAACTAGGCTCATGACACAGTCCAAAACAGTTTGATCATCATATTAATATGATTGAAATTATACTATTGTTGCTTTAATATTTCATTTTGAATTGACACTTTTTTCTTTACTTAATAGGAATTGACTCTTTTGAACTAGAGTACTAAGTATGCCTTATATTGTTAGAGTTACATAAGGCTAGGGGTAACTAAGGCTAATGATTGTTATTTTTGATATTGGAGGTAAAGCCACAACATTTAGTATCTTTGAATTTGGCCACATTAGACTTTTATTTTTCTTTTTTTTAAACACCTTTGATTACTTTTTTTAATTTTTAGTTTGATAGGTTGAACTCAAAACTATTATTTGAAATTGCTCTTTTTTGCTATATTAATAGCTAACAATAAAACTATTATTTGAAATTGCTCTTTTTTGCTATATTAATAGCTAACAATAAATTTGTTATCCAAAAAATTATGCCTTTTACATATCCACACATGCTGAAATGACAGTATGAGCTTAAGATCATATAAATGTTCGTTTCTTTAATCTTTATATATATGTACCATGTCTTTTACTGTTAATTTTGTTTGATGTCATATCTAATTTTTTTGCATTGATTAGGATTCATTTATTATCATTATTATAATCATTCCATATTATAGTAATTGTCAAAGTAGGTAATTTAAGATGAGTACAAGCAATTTGATTGACTATTGTTTCTTCCTCAATGAGAGTTACTTGAAAACTAATGATCTTCAAATAAATATCGATTTACTTTCCTATGTGTTAAGTTATAGCTTATAATAGGTATATATTTCAATAAATTTAGTTCCAACTATATTTTAAGGGTCTGTTTAGGGCAGTTGTAGCTTATTGAATAATCTGCTGATAAGTTAGGTGCGGTGACTATTACAAATTTTTATTTTTTTGGAAAAACCAGACCGTTGCCAATAAGCTCCCACCGCACCTAGATAAGTGCGGTGTGAAAACGTCAAGTACCACATCTTACACTCGAGAGAAATCAAGTCCCAAACCAGAGGGACTCAGCCATCCTCATGTGCTAACTGTTCGCATCAAATAAGTTGCCACAAACGGGCCCTAAATTTTACTCTTTTTTTAATAATAATGTATGATATCAAAGAAGCAACATTTTATTTAATTCATGTCAATTCATGATAAGATTTTGCTCAAACTTAATTGAATAAGGTTTCCATCATGTTCAAATAATGTTCTCATATTTTTAGATTCTCATTAAAATATGTTCTAGACCTTATTCAAAACCATGTCATTTGAGGATGACTTTAACTATGTTGTGTGTCATCAAAAGTGGCATATTTACATGAAATGAAATGTCAACTTTATCTCAATAAAAAGACAAATATGTGATATATTTCTCTAATTATGACTGCTATTAAGTATAAAAAGTCAATTTTTTTCTAACAAATGTACTAATGATATTAACTTTAATAAAGTAAGTTATACTTTTTCATTAATATATTCTTATAAGAGGGAGACAGTAAAATATTATGTAGATAAATATTAAAAAAATAACTTTAAAATATCTAAATGTATAGGAATTGTGAGACATCTATGTAAATGCATCAAAATATTAGTATAAAAAATATTAAAAATATAAAATAATTAAAAATTTTGTGTAGATAATTGCTAAAATTATTAGAAAATTGTTTTTTTTTAATCTCAAGTGATTTAGTATTATTTCTGATTAATTTTTATTTCTAATTGTTTTTTTTTTGACAATGATTGTTTGATTTAGAATCATGCTTCTCTTTCATAATAAATGAACTGACTCAAAACTACATTAGATATAAAAAAACTGAACTTGTGGTCAAATTTGATTAACTAGTTAGTTTCAAACGCAACTAGATAATGACTTGAGTACGACTCTGCTTGTGTATGCAAGTAGCAGACGGAAACGATAAATAAGTCTCTAATCTCTTAATCAAAGGGTTCAGTGAATGAAACTTGGATACACACGAATGGTCCGAGAGGATATGATACAAGCCCTCAGCCACCATCATGTGTCTAACTGCTCGATCCCGCGCTGCAAGGCAGATGCATTCAGGCGGGCTTGAACTCGTGACCCCAGGGACTTAGAACTGACACTGCATATGTCAACCAAAGAGTCACGGCGAACGGCGCAAGCGCGCGCGCACACACACAGATATATATATATATATATATATATAGAGAGAGAGAGAGAGAGAGAGAGAGAGAGA